>NC_057861.1:82034826-82319826 GCF_019393635.1 Dromiciops gliroides
AAGGAGTTTTTATAGTCTAATGGATTGTAAGATACTTCTGGGCCAGACTCCCAGCACTTTCTTTATTCATAATCTCCATATCTGAAGAGCTTTCATGTTTACATTCTCCCCACCCCGCAACAACCTTCTGAGGTAGCATTATCCATATTTTACTGATTCAAAAAAAAACCTGAGGCTCAAATATATTGTAGTTTGTCCCAGGTCACTCAGCTAGTAAATGTTAGTTAGGAGTGGAACCCCAGCCTTTTCTGATCATGCTCTATTCACTTCACCACCTCTTCCCCTCCCCCAATTATCACACTCCACCACTCCTTCTCCTACCATCCTCAGACCCAGGGGAAAATCTTTCTTTCCATTGAGGCCCATCCAAGTGTCTTTACTCAGTCTCTTCTCTTGCACCATATATTATAGTCTTCCCAACCAAAAAAATCCTTTTTGACGTCTCCCCAAAATTCTTCCCTCTGCAGGTTATGCCTGTCCCTGTTTATCTTTCATCGAGAAGCTAAGCTTCACCCCCATTGTCACCATCTCAGAGCCTCAAATCATAGACTTGAAGACATTCCCTAAGTGACTCTCCTGACAGTCTCCTTCTCCAAAGTTTCACTTCTCATACTTTCAGACTTTCCTCCAAGATTTCAATCATCAGTACCTTTCTCACCGCCCCATCTCTCCCCTGGACCCTGCCTCAGTTTGTCACCTCTCATTTTAGATGTGGAACTCAGACCCAAACAGGATCAGGACCAGGGACAAAGGGCCAAAGACCTTGGTGTCATAGGATCACAGATTATTGAACTCAGAACTGGGAGGGACTTTAGAGAGCCCTCACTTTTCAGAGATGGGGACAGAGAAACAGAGATAGGAAGGGGCTTGCACAGCTGGTAATGCTAAGCTTCTTGGTTTTTGCCAGCTGAGATATTCCCTTGCAGTGTCCTGACAGATCTGCCTGATTCTTGACAGGATCAGCTTTCCGAGGTCCATTCTAACACTGAGATCCTCTTTTGCAGAGTGGCCAAAACCAGCCCACTGGACCTTAATGTGACTCTCCCACTTACCTAATCGCCTCTGCAAAAATATATGAGAGCTTCTGCTGTCTTCCCATCCAGATCTAGGTCCCTTCAGGGATCAACATATTCATCACCATGACCAGGATTCTAAAAGTAGAAGGGACTTCTGTGGGCATCTCTGCTAACTCGTACCTGAATATGCACCTATTAGAAATGATAACTCAGCCACCACTGGAACACCTCCGCTAACAGAATACTCACTACCTGGGAAGGTAGCATACTTCACTATTGTAAGGTTTGTTTTCTTATATTGAGCAAAAATCTGCCTCTCAGTAACTTCTACCTATTTTTCTTCATTTTGTCTTCTGGATAACCCCCTTATCAATGAAAGCTCTTCAGATACTTAAAGACAGGGATCAAGCTTCCTCTGTTAAACTCTTCCCCCTCCCCACCTCCAGGCTTCTCTATGCTAAACATTTAAACACCCACAACTCCTTCATTGATCATGGAATAATAGAATGGTTTTCAGTTACCTCACCATCCTAATAGCCCCCCTCTGATTCCAATTTGTCAATGTCCTTCCTAAAAGGTGGCTCCCAGAACTGAACAAAATACTCCCTATGGGGTAGGCCCATGGCGGAGAACAGAGAAACTTTAGCTTCTCTCACCCTAACTCTGTGCTTTAGGCAATGCAGCCAGAGATCACTTTATAGTTTTCTTCTCACTGCTAATGCATTCTGATCTTACAGTCCACTAAAACCCCCAAATCTTTTTCATGTGAAATGCTGTCTAGTCGTGCCACCCCCCACCTCATTCTTATGCATTTGATATTTTAAAAACTCGAGCGCAGGATATCACATGTCTCTCCAATAAATTTCAGCTTGTTAGCATCATCTATCATTCCAATCTGTTACGATAATTTTGCATCCGAATTAGGTCTTAAGTGCACTATTATTATCACCATATCCATTAGCATCATCCATCCATTGGTTCTTTCAACCAAGTATTTTCACAACCACAATCCTTACCATGCTGCCACCATAATTATTGTCATCCTTTTCATAACTGTCCACTTTTCCTAGGTGGGATCTCTCTGAACCAACCACCCTCTGCACCAAGTTTCTGCTCCTAAAAATTTCCTTTCCAAGACCTGACTTGAACCTCAGCCCTTGGAAAGACCATTCAGGGAATGGTTGGGAGAGAAGCTCCACCCACTCCCTAAACTGAAAGAGATCCTGCATCCTGATGGATGCTGACTGTTAGCCTCATAGATAGAAGGCATCCTAGAGAAGATTTTTTTTCTGATTCCCTACTTTGACATATTAGGAAACTGAGGCACAGGAAAGAGAATTGACTTTTCCAAGTTAGAGAAAATTGAAGTAGTAGAACCTGTATTTTTAACTCAAATCCTCTGATGTTAAGCCCAGTACACTTTCCATTATAATACCCTACTAATTTATAGCTCTTATAGACAAATCATAACTCATACCATATTTTAATTTCCATCCATCACTTAAAGCCCACTTCAAATATCACCTCCTCCAGGAAGCTTTCCTGGGTGCCTTTGGACCCCTAAAACTTCACAGATTACTTGGCAATCCTCATCTGATATTGTGTATTGTAGTTACCTGGATCTGTGCTTTATTCCAATTCTAGACTGAGAACTCTAGGAGGACAGGCCTCAAGCTTTTCTAAACTTTCTATCTTCCAAGCTCCTAGCACCATCCCTGAATGGAATCAGGCATCATTTTGTTTCTGCTTTCTGCACTTGCAGTCAATGGCCACCAGGGGGCGTCCAGCATTACTGCAAGAGGCAGAGAGGACGGGAATTCAGGGAGTCGGCAGTGGAGAGGGGGAAAGAATGACCTCTGGTTTCTTGACCTTTCCCCTCAAAGCAGGCTGTTCTTGAAGAGCGTAGGGGCCCTGTCTCCACCTCACAGACAGGGCTCCTTGAGAACAGGAACAGTGTCTTCCCCATGTTAGAAAAACCCTATGATATCTGGGGCCCTTAATAACTCTTCTCTAACCTGTCCTGAATTAGAGCTTCCTCTTTCTATCTCATTTCTCATTTCTTGGACTATGCAGGGTCCAGTTCAAAGGATGACAAAAAGGTATGAGGGAGGGAGGATTACAGATGGGGGCCAGCATGGTGTTCTAGATCAAACCTTGCCCCAAACCCTTACTAAATGTGTGACTCCAGGCCAGTCACTTCATGTCTCCGTGCCTCGGTTTCTTCATCTATAAAATGAGAGGAGTTGCATAGGCTTGTTCCCAGCCCAGGTGAAGCTATAGTTCCAAGTCAGAGGCTCTTCTATTTGTGCCAGATGCATGTAATTTGCATGTCCCACAGTTATAGTATACATACTGAGACCCAAACAATGCACAGACCCACACCAATGCCCTGTTCCCCTACCACTAAATGCCTCCCTTTTGTCAACACAAACACACTGATAGGATCCCATCGAGATCAGCAGCCCCACTTGGAAAACACTGACACTGAGGCTCTGCTTAGGAAAGGGACTGATAAATGTTATGTCTCTTTGAATTATCAGCCTTTATTCAGTCTGACTGTGAGAAGTCTGAGCTAAGCCCCAACCACAGACTCAGACCCTCCCCTTGCTCTAGACTCTTGCCCCTGTCACAGATGGAGCCATAACCTTGAAAATAGACTAAACCCTAACCCTAAGCCCTAAAAGAGAGCCCCCAAACAAGAAGGGACCATACTAGCAACGGAACTAAGGCCCTTCTCCAAACAACTGACAGGACCTACATTTATGAAGCACCTACTAGGCGGGCTGGGAGCTGGGGTACAAAGAATGAAATAATGCCCACTCAAATGGAGTTTACATGCTGTTAGGGTATCTGTATGTCCTAACTTGCCCATTGAGAAGCTTCCTATGTACACTGTCTCTAGCCCCTCTCTGGCCTCAGGGACCCTTGATGCCCAGCCCCACCCCCCCAGCTGAGCCGGTCCTCAGGCAATGAAATCAATAGAGCTTGCCTGGGAAGTTTGCCTAGTTCAAATTCTGCCTCTGACATTTAACTAACTCTTTGAATATAGTCAAAGGGTAAAGGGGTCAACTTGACCAAAGGGTCAAGTTTCTTAATCTCTCTGAAACTAGGCTTCCTCATTTGTAGTGGAGATAAAAATATTTGTAGTCCCTACTTCACAGGGCTGTTTTGAGGTTCCAATGAGATAATGCATGCTTTGCTAACATTAAAGGGCTACATAATTACAGAACCTCCAATACAATACATCTGTGTCCCAAAAGTCTTAATGTAATTTCAAGCTATTAAAGCTTAAAATTGTACTAAGACTTTTGGGAGACCCTTTCTATAAATATCACCTGAAATTATTATTATAGGTGAGGGAACTGAGGCCCATAGAGGTGACCTCAGTAACCTTTCAACCATGGCCACATAGGGAATAAGGAACAGAGCCAGGATGAAAACTCAGATCTTCCAAATCCATAACAGCTAATATTTACATAGCACTTACTATGCGTCAGACACTGAGCTAACTGCTTTACAATTATTTTCCTCACAACGATACCTGGGAGATAGGTGCTATTATTATCCCCATTTTATAGATGAGGAAACTGAGGCTTAAGTGACTTTCCCAGAGTCACACAGCTAGTAAATATCTGAGGTCATATTTGAACTCAAGTTTTCTGGACTCCAGGCCTAGCACTCTAACCAATATCCCACCTGGCTGCCTCCCTGCCCTCCCCTCCCCTAACTCTTTTCCACTAAATAAACAACTCTTCAATCCCTTCTGGTATGAAATGGAGATTCACGGTTTTATGTTGAATTCTCTTTTTATATTGTGTTGTGTACGTGGAAATTTTTTTGTCTTTAAGTTTAAAAATGAATAATTTTTTTTAAAGAGCTTTAGATATCAAACAAAGGCTTTTCCCTTTGATCCTAAAGGGAAAAAGGGAGTCACTAGCATTTAATGAGCTAGGGGTAAGCATAAGGGGGTAGTAACATGATCATACTACTTCATAATCACTTTAGTGGCTCTGTGGCTTAAAATGAGGAGGTACTTATGGTGAATTGACCAACCAGGAGACTATTATAATAGTTCAGATAGATGAGGAAGGCCTGAATTAGGGTGGACACTGTGTGAGTAGAGAGAAGGGAAAACAGAAGAAAAATATCATGGAAGTAGAAATGAGTCAGCAATTAATTGGACATGTGGTATGTATGAGAACACAGTTGACACTGGAGTTTTGAATGTGAGTGTCCAGAAGGATGAACTTCCTGGCACAGTGGTGTTCTCATCATTCCTGCCAATCAAAAAGGAAGGGCTTCAGCAGGGAAGGTCAGATTTTTAGGAATGTGTAGCTAATTAAGACAATGATATGTGAAAATATTTTTCAAAACTTTCTGTACTACTCTCTGGTATCTAAATGAGCAGATAGACATAGGCAATACTACTCATGCATGGAAAAGTAGTAACTAAGAGTAAGAAGCTTGGTAGAGAGAATTTGAGGGAAGATCAATAAAGTCAGAAAGATAAGTACCATTAATGTGTACTAAAATCCGTCAGTATAGCAGGAGGAAATAGATGATGAGTTCCCGAAAGAAATCACAAACATGAAACGGAGGCATCATGTGATAGCAATGAAGGACTTTGATAATCTAGATAGAATTATCCCTTCTGGAAGCAAAATAACAGCTAGGTGATGCAATGGACAGAGTACCAGACCTGGAGTCATTTGAATGAAAGACCTGCATTCAAAATTGGCCTCAGAAACTTACTAGCTGTGTGACCCTGGGCAAATCACTTAACCCTGTTTGCCTCAGTTTCCTCATTCATAAAATGAGCTGAAGGAAATGGAAAACTACTTCAGTATCTTTGTCAAGAATACCCCCAAAGGGGTCACAAAGAGTTGGACATGGACTAGGTGGCCCAGTGGATAAAGAACTGGCCCTGGATTCAGGAGGACCTAAGTTCAAATCTGGCCTCAGACACTTGACAGTTACTAGCTGTGTGACCCTGGGCAAGTCACTTAACCCTCATTGCCCCACAAAAACAAAAACAAAACAACCAAAGAGTTGGACAACTAAACAACAAAAAAGCAAAACAACCAATAGTTTCTTCACTCATCTTAAACATCATTTCATTTTTCAAAGGGTAGAAGAATCAACAGAGGGAAATGTTATTCTGAAAAGAATTCTTACCAACAAAAACTGGTTGCTCAGTTGGCAATGATGAGAGGAAGTGACCAATCTCTCCTAGAGTTCATAATAGAGAAAGTGAAGAAAACAGACACAATGTGAAATGAGTCCTATAGAAAGCAGATTTTAAGGCATCCAGAGAAAGAAGAGGCAGGATACCATGGCTTAAAATTTCATGGAAGTCAGTCCAGAAGGGGTGATAAAAGACTCTTAAGAAAAAATTTTGAAGGCACATTTTAAAAAATCCAAAAAGTTTTTAAAAAAAGGAAATAGTTGTCTAAAAGGAATGTGGATACACAGGGAACTCACCAAAAAAAACCAAAAACATACAGCTAGTAGATAGACTCAAGACCAGGTAAGAGATGATGTTATAGGGACATATCATGTAAAAGGTTTTGAAAATGCTAAAGTTCAGAATGAGCAGAGGTTTGAAGGGGAAACTATGGGCAACAAAAAGTTACACACACACACACACACACACACACACACATATATGCTGTATTAGTAGGGAAAAAAGGAATTCAAAGAAGGTATAGGACCTTCAGGACCTTTGCATGGGGTAGGTGAGATGATAATAATTGAAAACAGAACAGAGCTGTTCAAATCTTATTTCATTTCTGTTTTCCTTGCAAAGGAAAATGATCTTCATACTGAAAATGACAGGACAAAAATTACTAAGGGAGAGCTGATACCCAAGATAAGTAAGGAGATAGAACTTGACTGCCCTTAATAAATTCAAGTCACCTGGTCCAGGAGAACTATATCCTTCAGTCCTGAAAGAATTGGAAGATGTGATTGCCGAATAATCGTGAGTTGTATTTGAAAGATCGTGGAAAATGGAAGAGGTGTCCCAAGATTGGAGGAGGGCAAATGTTGTCTGATTGCCAAAAAAAGAGAGAACAGAGTTTGAAAGTTACAAACTTGTGAGTTTGATTTAGATTTCTGGGGAAATTCTAGAATGAATCATTAAAGAGATGAAATGATTGATGAGCATTTTGGCAGGGAAGAGGTATCAGAATTAATATGGCTTCTCAACAACAGGTCATGCCAGACTAACCCCAATTCCTTTTTTTAACAGGATTATTAAAATAGTAAATAAAGAAGAATAGGTGGATATAGTTTACCTAGATCTTAGCATGATTTTTGAAAATGGGTCTTATAGTATTGTTTTGAAGAAAATAGAAAGATATAGATTGGATGGAAATGCAGATAAATGGAATTAAAGCTATTTGGATGGGGGCAGCTAGGTGGCGCAGTGGATAAAGCACCGGCCTTGGATTCAGGAGGACCTGAGTTCAAATTTGGCCTCAGACACTTGACACTTACTAGCTGTGTGACCCTGGGCAAGTCACTTAACCCTCATTGTCCTAACAAATATATGTGTGTGTGTGTGTGTGTGTGTGTGTGTGTGTGTGTGTGTATTTGGATGGCTGGTCTCAAAGAGTAGTTATTAATATTTCAGTGTCAATATGGTAGGACATCTCCAGTGGAATTTCTGTGCTTGGTCCTATGCTGGTTAATATATTTATTAATTATACAGATAAAGGTAGAGATTCCATTGTCATCAACCTGCAGATGATACAAAACTGAAGTAAGCTCTTTGAGGGCAAGGACTGTCTTTAATTCTTTTTGTATCCTCAGCACTTAGCACAGCGCTTGGCACATAGTAGGCACCTAATAAAGGTTTACTGATTGATAGCTAGCACATTAGACGAGAGTCAGGATACAAAAGGATCTTGATAGGTTAGAGTGCTGGCCTGAATCTAATGAAATAAGATTTAATAGGGAAATTTTGGCACTTAGATATATCCAAGCAACTTCATAAATACAATATGGAGAGTAGATAGTAGTTATTCTGTAAAAAACAAAGATCTGGTGGTTTTAGTGGACTGCAGGCTACATATGAGTCAATAATGTGATATGACAGGTTAAAAAGCTAATGTGTTTGATCTTGGACTACATTAAGTGGGAAATAGGTTCCAGGAATTGGAGGTGGGGTAGTAATCCTATTATACTTTGCCACCATTAGACATCATCTGGAGTACTGCATTCATTGGAATACCATAATTTAAGAAAGTTATTGATGAGCTATGGACAGCAAGGTGACACAGTGGATAGAGTGCCAGATCTGGGGTCAAAAAGAATCATCTTCCTAAGTTCAAATCAAATCTGATCTCAGACACTTTTTTTTTTTGTTGGTGAGGCAATTGGGGCTAAGTGACTTGCCTGGGGTCACACAGCTAGTAAGTGTTAAGTGTCTGAGGCCGGATTTGAACTCAGGTACTTCTGAATCCAAGGCCAGTGCTTTATCCACTGTGCCATCTAGCTGCCCCTCTCAGACACTTATTAGCTATGTGACCCTGGGTAAGTCACTTACCCCTATTTGCTTCAGTTTCCTCATCTATAAAATGATCTGGAGAAGGAAATGGCCAAGAAAACCCCAAAAAGGGTTGGACATGACTGAAAAACAACTAAACAAAGCAATAATTGATGAAATGGAGGGTACACAGAGGAAGAGAATCCAGGATGGTGAAGGATTTTTGTCGCATACCACATGAGGACTGGATGAAGGAACATGATACGTTAATTCTGAGAAAAGAAGACTGAGAAATGGGTGGGAAATATCATCACTGTCTTCAAGTATCTGAAGGATTGTCATTGTCACATGTAGGAGGGACTTGATTTGTCCTGTTTAGTCCTGAGGGCAGAACCAGGAGCAATGCATAGAAGTCACAAAGAAGCAAACCAAGTCCAGATGTTGATAATTTTTATAACAATGAGAGCTGTCCAAGAATGGAATGGCTTACTTAGAGAGGTGGCCAGTTCTCTCCTCTTGGAGGTCTTTAAAGAGAGGCTGTACAACTGCTTGATGCATATGATATAGTAGGGATTCCATTCATGTATGGGTTGGATTAGATGATTTCTGTATTCTGTCTTCCAACTCTCAAATTCTGTGATTCTTTGACTTTCAAAATACATGCACAGCAGATGGAGGCAAGGGCGAGTAATAAAGGAAGTTCACAAAAATGTGATATGATCCTGTAAAGATTGTGTCAGGAGCATGAAAGCCCAATTAGAATCAACACTGCCAAAGAAGCCTAAAGACAATAAAAGAGAATGTAAATACAATAAAAGAGCATCTTTTTAAATAGCCATATTGAGGGGAAAGAGGAGGATCAGAGAAGGAATAGGACCAATATTTGGGGGTGAATAGGAAAATGGAAGCCAGTTAAAAATCTGTACTTTTATCTTGATTCTGTTTTCTTGGTCAAAGAGGAAAATGATTACACCAGAAAGGA
The DNA here is from genome assembly GCF_019393635.1 of Dromiciops gliroides. Taxonomy (NCBI): domain Eukaryota; kingdom Metazoa; phylum Chordata; class Mammalia; order Microbiotheria; family Microbiotheriidae; genus Dromiciops; species Dromiciops gliroides. The sequence continues at coordinate 82,044,314 of NC_057861.1, forward strand.
CAGAACTAAAATGGTTGCTAGGGAGAGTGAAAGGCAAATTAAGTTGGGAGATAGATAGTAAGAGAGCTGAACTTGGTAGGTTCAAGTCACCAGGCTCAGATAAATTCCCTTTCAGGATACTGAAAGAATTGACAGGTGAGATGCCTAGCCACCATCAGTGATCACTGAAAGATTGTGGAGAGCAGGAGAGTTGCCACAGGACTCTACACAGAAGGGCAAATGTCTCAATTCTCAGAAAAGTGAAGAGAATGGAGTCTACAAACCAGAATCCAGTGAGCTTAACTCCCCTTTCTGGAAAAGTCTTAGCACTTATCAAAAGGATATGTAACAAAAGGAAAAACAGTGATCATAACAAGTCAGCATGCATTTGTCAAGAAGTCTTGCCAGAATGGGAATTTCCTTTTCTTGAGGCTTACTAGACAGCTAGGTGGCACAGTAGCTAGAGTGCCTGGTCTGAAATCAGAAAGACTCTTCTTCCTGAGTTCAAATCTGGCCTCAGACACTTATTAGTTGTGTGATCTTGGGCAAGTCACTTAACCCTGTTTGCCTCAGTTTCCTCATATGTAAAATGAGTTGGAGAAGGAAATGGCAAATCACTCCAGTATCTTTGCCAAGTAAAACCCCAAGTGGGCTCATGAAGAGCTGGATGGGACTGAAAAACAGCTGAACTGATACCATTAGCTCAGGGGAATGAAACAGATAGGATTTTCCTAGAGAAGACCACTAAATGAATTTGCAGGTTTTTCTTGTGAACAAGGTAAGAAATGTGGGTTCAATGATAGTACAATTAGGTAGATTCAGAATTGATTGGGTGGCTGGACCCAAAGATTAATGATTAATGGCTTGATTTCTTACTGATGGGTTTCAGGGAACTCTCCTTCACCCTAAGCTGTTTACAATTTTATCAATGGCTTGAATAAAGGCATTGATGGCATGCTTATTCAATTTGCAGATGAACCAAAGTCAGGGGGGATAGCTAATCCCTCCCAGCCACATTGGATGTCAGAGTTGGGATTCAAAGACATATTGACATGTTAGAACACTGAGCTGAAACAGGTGGAACAAGGTGAAATCTCACAGAGATAAATATAAAATCTTCTGCTTGGATTGTAAAACTTGGTTTTACAAGTACAAGGTGAGAGAGGCCTGGTTATACAGCAGTTTGCCTGAAAAAGGTCTGGGGATTTCAGCAGGCCATAAGTTCAACATGAGTCAATAGTGTGATATGGTAACCAATGAAGCTAAGGTGATCTTCGAGTACATTAAGAGACAAGTCCTATGCAGATCAAGGCGGGTCATTGGCATGTTCCATTGGGCCCTGGTCAGACACATGTGGATGAAAGTGCTCAGTCCTGAGTCTTGCATTTTAAGAAAGATGCTTGTAAGCTAAAGAGCATTCAAAGGAGGGGGACAAGGATGGTGAAGGTCCATGTGATATTGATACGTGAGAATGAATATCGGTTAAAGGAACTGGGGACGTTTGGGACTAAGGAAGAAAAGTTTTGGAGAATCCATGGTGAAGTGGATAAAGGGCTGATCTAGGGGTCAGGAAGACTTGGCTTCAAGTCCCACCATTGACATGAACCGGATGGATGTGTGGCCATGGACATGCACCTTAACTAACCTCTCAATCCCCCAGGCATGTCCACCTATTCTTCTTATTTACTAATTTAACAATCCTGTCAAAAAAGGAATTGGGGTTAGTCTGGAATGATCTGTTATTGAGAAGCCATATATGTAAATTGTAGAGAACATGTCTATTGCCATTGGCAGAGGGAGTTGTCACCATTGTCACCCTATGACGATGAAGTCTTAAATCCAACTAAAAATATAATGAAAATTGTTTAAAAGGGGAAAAAGACTTATTGGGGACATGATACACAAATTTATGAGGGGTTGTCATGTGAAAGACTGGGGCAGCTAGGTGGCACAGTGGGTAGAGTATCAGGATGGGGATCAGGAAGACCTGAGTTCAAATTCAGCATCAGACACTTATTAGCTGTGTGACCTTGGGCAAGACACTTAACCTCTGTCTCAGTTTCTTCATCTGCAAAATGGGGGTAATGGCACCACCTAGCTCCCAGGGTTGTTGTGAGGATCACATAAAGTAATAATTATGAAGCACTTAGCACAGTGCCTGACCCATAATGAGTGCTATGTAAATGTTAGCTATTATTATCCATTAGATTGTAAGCTCCTTGAGGGTAGAGACTTTTGCCTCTTTTTGTATCAGCACTCAGCCCACTGCCTGACACACAGTTAGGTGTTAGAAAAGTTTTTGCTAATTGATTGGTTGAAGAGTGATTAAATTTGTTCTGCTGTGCCCCAGCGCACAAAACCAGGAGTAAAAGGGGAAAGTTGTAGGGAATGCCAATTCAGGTTCATTGTGAGGAAAACATTCCTAACATTTCAATCTTGGCTTTTCCTTCATCAGAGGTCTTTAGCTAAGATTGGATGCCTGTTTATTCGTGGTATTGCAGATTCCTGTTTAGGGACTCAGCCTAGATGCCTTGTGAGCGCTCTTCCAGCTCTGATATTCTGTGATCCCGTGATTGAAGGTGACCTAGGGGAGAGAGACAGTCTGACCTTTATGCCTCTCAAAGCCCTGTCATATGAGCCTTCAGCAAGTCATAATCCTTTTGCTGGTGAAGGTCTTGCCTTGATGCTGATGACTGCTGACTGATCAGGGTGATGGTTCCCAAAGACTGGGGTGACTATGACAGTTTCTTAAAATAAGACAATGATGAAGTTTGAACCACATTGACTGACTCTTACTTTCATAAAAGATTTCTCTGTAGCATGCGGTGCCATTTGATAACATCTTACTAATAGTAGAACTTCTTTCAAAATTGGAATCAATCCTCTCAAACTCCGCTGCTGCATTATCAGCTAAGTTAATGTAATGTTCTTCAGTATTGTAGAGTCTCAGGGGATTGGGGAGGCCTATGGAGAGATAGAGAAAGGCCAGTCAGTGGAGTAGTCAGACACACACAACATTTATCAGTGAAGCTCCATGTCTTATATGGGCATGGTTCATGGAGCCCCAAAACAATAACAACAGTAACATCAAAAACCTCTGATCACAGTTCATCATAACAGACATAATAGTGAAAAAGTTTGAAATATTGTAAGAATTTCCAAAATGTGACACAGAGACATGATGTGAGCACATGCTATTGGAAAAATGGCATCCATAGACTTGCTTCATTCAGGGTTGCCATAACCCTTCAATTGTAAGAAACGCAATATCTACAAAGTACAGCAAAGGAAAGCGTAATAAAATGAGGCATGCTTGTGCCTCATTCTCTCTTGAAGGGAGACGTTGGTGGGACATATGTCTCCATTTTACAAATGGGGAGCCTGAGACCTAGAGAGCAGGATTCTTCTGTCTGAGTCACACAGTAGGTCAATGTTACAGTCAGGAACTGGAGCTTGGACTTCTTGCTGCCTGACCCTTAGCTGGATATATTCAGCCACGTGTAACCCAGACTGTAGCAAACAGCTCAGTCCAGCCTCTTTAAATATCTAAACAGTTCCATAGAGTAGAAGGGAGGGGAATATGAAAAGGAAGAAAAGTGACTGATCAAGGGAGGAAGAAGCTGGGTTCAGTTCTTGGTCCTTCCCAATCACTGTGTGAACTTTACAGGCAGTGGAAAGGAGGGGAGAGCTAGTGAATAATTAGCTGATTCACATGCATGTTAATTAATTGTGGATGCAATATACTGCAATTAGCTTCTCAGTCAGTACATACAGAGAGGGGCTCCCTGCTCTTCTACAAACAAACAGTTCTCCTGGAAGGGGGGGGCAGTTGTAGCTTCCTGAAACTGACTCCACTCACCCATACTGATGACCCACTGCCCCACACTCCATAGCAAATGCCTGCCCAAAGCCTAAGGAGGGCAGATGAACGAGGATGATATGAATGAGTATCACACCCAAGTCACTACTTACTATCTGAATGAGCACATCACTTAACCTTAATGAACCTCGGTTTCCCTATGTGCTAAATGGGGATAATAATGCTTATACTATCTATCTACATCATTGGGATTTCTATGTTAACCTCCAAGCACTTTTAGAGTAGAAATTGGAGCTATTAATAGGGACATGGGAGACAAACCATGCCTATACTAATCACAACTTTGTCTACTGTCATCCCTGCTTCAACCATTTTTTCTCGATTTTCCCTCCTCTCTCTTTACTCCACAACCCTTTCCTTCATTACTACTCTTATTTCTTTCTTTCCTCCTTCCAGGGACTCTTAACCTAATGCCCATAGACAGATTTCAGGAGGTTCATGAACTTGGATGAGAAAAAAATTACATTTGATTCCAATATAATTGGTTTCCTTTGTAATCACATATATTTTATTTTATGTATTTAAAACATTATTCTGAGAAACAGTCCATGGGCTTCACTGGGCTGCCAAAAAAGATTTGAGAACCCCTGCTCTAATGCCTCTTGACCCAGGTGAATAAAATTTAGACTCCTGAAGCCTTTGGATGTGGAAAGGCTTATTCAAATTTCAAATCCTCCCTGCCTCCCACCACCTCATCATTGATAACTTTCCACTAGGATTCTGATTTATATTTTGTCTCTGCAGCCTACTGATTCAATTCTCTAGCCACACCACAAGAGATTGAACAAAAGCTTGACCAGGGACTAAACTCGGACCCAGACTGAGAGATTAAACTGTGTCCCTGAGCGATGACTCCCTTCATCTTCAGACTGAGACGTGTACCGACCACAGACTGAACCCTAACACTGTCCGCAGACTGAGCTCTATGTCCACTCACATACATCCAAAGCCATAATTCTAGTCAAGAGTTTAAGCCTGGAAAGCTCTGCTTCCCTCTTCTCTATGATTTTCTTCTCCCCCTCCTTTACGCTTGCTCCCTCTGTCTCCTCCCCCTCCATATTCTGCCTCCCAGTGGCTGACTCAGCACCACCTGGCTGAGTCCCATTCCTCCCCGATGACTCTCCCGTGATCTGCACAGATGTCTCTGTTTGGATGCCCACAGTATCCCCACCCTTCACTCCCTGAAGTCATAAAAGCTTCCTTCACCAGACCCCCCCCCCAAAAGCCCTACTTTATCCCTTCAGGGTGCTCTTTCCTAGCCTCGCAGCACCACTTGCCCCCCTCAACACATCTCCCCCCTCCCAATTCCAGCCATCTTTCAAGCTCTTTTTCGAGGGTAGCTTCTTCCAGGAAGTCTTCCTTTATCATTTCAGCTCTCTCTCTCTCTCTCTCACACACACACACACACACACACACACACACACACACGCCTCCCTTTCATAGATTCCTCAATTTACATCCGACACCAGACTTGCCCTGCTCTTCAGAGATCCTAGCACAAAAATGAGGCATGTAACGGAAATTTTGATAATGTAAGGGGCATCTTGACTTGCTGGAAAAAAAAAAAAGAGCTTTTGGATTCAGTCAGAAATCTGGGTTCCAGTGGAGCCTCAGATCTTCCTTAGATAGGCAGATGTGAGAAAGTCACTCATCTCTTTGAGCCTCTGCCCCTTTAGGTTTGTAAGAGGGTGCCTCGGCTGCAGCTAAGTGGCGCAGTGGATAGAGCACCGGCTCTGGAGCCAGGAGTACCTGAGTTCAAATCCGACCTCAGACACTTAACACTTACTAGCTGTGTGACCCCGGGCAAGTCACTTAACCCCAATTGCTTCACTAAAAAAAAAAAAAAAAGGGGTGCCTCGAAGCCCCTCCCAGGTTTAGGGCTGGCTGGATTTGCATATGAAAGAATCAGAGATGCGACTGGGTTAACCGAAGAGGGAGAAAATAACTTGGACCCATGAGTTTAACATCCTCACCTACTTATCAACAAGAGAGGATGGAAGAGATTTAAGGTCTGAAGGCTGGTGGTTTCTAGTCTTGTGTTCAGCGGTCAAGATGGGTGGTATGTGGAACACTCAGCATAAACTGGGGTAAGGTCTCAAACCGAGAGATTAAAGTTCCTGGACGAAGGAGAAAAGAGTTCAGTCTAATGAAAAAAGAACAAGGCTGGGATGGGGCGGGGAGGACGGGGGAGTTGTCAGTTAGTTTAAGTGGACCCTGCTTTCTGTTCTAAGGGGCTTCTTGGCACCTAGGGCTAAGAATCCCCTGCTGGGGAAATTGATTTATGTAGATGTGACTGAGGGAACAAGACTGGAGAACTGGAGGGAGGTCTTTATTCATTTATTTATTTGCTGGTATCAAACAAAAGTTTCTGCCTCTTCTAAATGAGCTAGGAAATTCTGTGGGATTTAAGCTAAAGGAGCTTGACAATACCCACTTTTCAAGGATTTCAGCTGAGCCATAAACTGGAGGAAGCTGAGCATCCAGTCTAGCAATGCCCAGTGAGGACAGTGAAGAGTCAAGTTAAAACAAGTCAACAAGCATTTAGTAAGAACCTACTATGCATCATGCACTGTATTATTGTGGAGACAAAGAAAGGTAAAAAAAATAGTCCCTGCTCTCAAGGAGCTTGTAATCTAATAGTGGAGATAACATGCAGACAATTATATAATAATAAGATATAGACAGGATACTTTAGGGATAATCTCAGAGGGAAGATTATGGAGGATTGAGAAAGGCTTCTTATAGAAGGTAGGACTTTAGCCAACACTTTAAGGAAGCCAAGCAATCTAGGTGGTAGAAATGAGGAGGGAAAGAGTTCCATGCATAGGGGACAGCCATTGAAAATGCCCAGGGTGGGCAGATGGACCATCTTGTTAGAGAACAAGCAAGAAGACCAGTGTCACTAGATCCCAGAGTATATGGTGGGCAATAATATATAAAAAGATGGACAGGTAGGAAGGGACTTGGTTAGGAAAGTCATTAAAAGCCAAACAGAGGATTTAAATTTGATTTTGGAGATCATAATGAGTCACTGGCATTTATTGAATGATGAAAGTGAGATAAAGAGTGGGGGAGGAGGTGACACGGTCAGACTTGCACTTTAAGAAGATCAATTTGACAACTGAGTGAAGGATGACCTAGAGTGGGAAGAGATTTGAGCCAGATATTACAACAGTTTAGGCACCAGGTAATACGGTTATCCCTTACACATCTCTGGGGTTAGGGTAGGAAGCATGATGTACCCTGGACGAAAATAGGGAAGTTAAGGAAGAGGGAAGGGCTTGGAGGGAAAGATTTCAGGTTTGAATGCATTGAGTGTAAGATGTTTATGATATAGTGGGAAAATGGGGTACGGGTTGGGGTTGGGGTTCTTGGAAATTCCTCTTTAAAGAATTACACCCTCTTGCACACAAAACTTAGTTAGAACAAGGTGATAGTTTATTTAGGAGCAAGGGAAGGGAAGGGTGGGGGGAGGGAAACCATGAAAGAAATCCTTAGACTTTTCATGGGGAGATTTGGCATAAAGCACATGGCTCAGAGGTACCAAATCTCCTCGAACAGGAGACTGGAAGGTACTTTTATAGAGGCCTGATGGGGGTGGACCATCTGCCTGTGGAAAGTTCCTTTAGTGAGAGAGGACCATCCCCCACTGGTGGTAGCTGGGGAATTGGGTGAGCAGTGGAGGACCATCCCCCACTGGTAGTGACTAAAGGAATTGGGTGAGGGGTGGCTACGTATCCCTCTTCAGAACACAAAGGCCGAAGCCACACCCAAACTTATCTCCCCAGGGTAAGGGAGACCAGAATGAAGGGTAGGAATCCCAAGCTAGCTCAGTCCGATTTGGTTCCTCTAGGCGTTATCTGTCCTCTGGTTTAGTTTCTCAAGGAGAAGATTCCTCGGTGTGCCCCAGAGAAATTCTGGGGTGCTCTGCGCCCCATGACATTTACAAGATATCCAATTGAAATGGTCCATAGGTGGTTGGAGATTCCATACTAGAGGTCAAGCAAGAAGTTAGGGCTGAACCAATAGATCTGAGATAAGTAAATCACAGAGACAAATGGCATCCAGGAGATGCCGTGATGTTTAGGAGGAAGACCTCGGCCGTGTTGTGTCTTCACCAGTATGCCCTGGCCACAAGAGTTCCCTACAGCCTGTGTGCCCTTTCACATGTATGGTGTGTCCTGGTCCTGTGTGTCCCTTGCCTGTGTGTATCTCCACACGTGTTCTTCAGATATGCCTACTCTTCCCACTGATATGGGATATATTTGTGTAAGAGTCTGGCCTGGGGTTAAGGGGGAAAATATTTTATAGGCACTTTTATTTCCATGCTGTAAATTTCACTGGATCACAGACATAGAGTTAGAAGGTCCCTGAGAAGCTATCTGGTCCACCCCCTCATTTTACAGAATAGCAAACTGATGCCCAGGGTGGTTATACAGGAGGTTAGTGTGAGGGGTCTTCTGACTCTAGAGGCTGTGCTCTTGTGTCCTCTGGCTTGTGACCTCTGGTTTTAGGAGATATGGACCCACAGAGTCCCTTGGTCCTTTAAATAGCTGACCAGCAAATCAATGGAATGGGAATAATCCTTTCACTTCACCTCTCACTGCTGAGGAAAGACCTTTGTAAACCTAAAAAGTACTACTAAAATGTAAGCTATTATGGTGGTAAGTGCTTGGGCATGAATGAGTGAATGAATGAATGAATGAAAAAAATTCATTCCTTTCCCTTAGGTTAGATGGTTTGGTCTTTAGCTAGGAGAAGAGAAGGGAATAACAACTCAACAATCCCTTCACCCTGAGCCTGAGGTGTATGCATATTCTTCCTCTAGGATCCAAGTATGCACAATGCATACCCAGAGGGCAAGGCTCTTTCTCATTTCCTCATCTCATAGAATAGCTGTCTTCTGGGGCAGCTAGGTTGTGTAGTGGGTAGAAGACCAGCCCTGAAGTCAGGAGGATCTGAGCTCAAATCCAACCTCAGATACTAGCTGTGTGACCCTGGGCAAGTCACTTTACCCTGATTGCCTCCCCAAATAAACCCAAACAATAAAAAAGAATTCCTAACCTCTTTCAAGTTTATTTCAGGCATTAACTCTTTTATTTTGTGGGACAATGAGGGTTAAGTGACTTACCCAGGGTCCTAGAGCTAGTAAGTGTCAAGTGTCTGAAGCTGGATTTGAACTCCAGAATTTGAACTCAGGTCCTCCTGAATCCAGGGCTAATACTTTATCCACTGTGCCATCTAGCTGCCTCTTAGGCATTAACTCTTTTGTGAAGACTTCCTTGATCTTCTAAGTTGTTAGTACTTTCTCTGTCTTGAAATTATATGTGTGTGTGTGTGTGTGTGTGTGTGTGTGTGTGCTATACCTTGCTTCCCTGTCCCAAACACCCCCCCAGTAGAATGGAATGTTGCTGCTCCTTTCTTTTGACTTTGCATCCTTAGTACTCAGCACAGTGTCCTGCATACTTGCTTAAAATATCTTTGTTGACCCCACTGACTTGACTCTCTTTCCATGGCATCTACTTTTCACCACCAGCAAGCATGTTCCAAATCTAACCTAAACCCCATTTGCTATACAGCTATGAGGGAATTTCGAGCTCATCAAGTGCAGCTCCCTAATTTTGATCCCTGTCCATTGTCATCGGTATCAAGTGTATGGAAGTCATTCACCTTGTCCCCATCTCTTTTTTCCCATCATTTGCAAAAGTTCCAAGACGCCCACCTTCTCTATTGTCCTATGCCTAAGCCAGACATTCTAGCTTCCTGGGAGACTTCTTACCAATAGAAGCATACTCTTAGAGCTGGAATGAGTTGGGCCAACTTTATAGCAGAGGAATCTGTGGTATAGACAGGTCACCTCACTCAAGGATGTCTAGATAATAAGCAGAAGAGCTGGATTTGAATCTTGATTCACTGGGAACAAATCCAATGTGTTTTTCACCATACCTCACTGACTATATTTCTAGCCAGTAGACAATGATTTGGAGAAACAAGAGGGGGAATCTGATTCCTTACACTTGTAAGGAATTGTAAGGAATTATAAGCTTTTAACTTTTTCAAAGAATTTACACATAAACTATCTCACTTGATCCTTACAGCAGTCCTGGGAGGTAGATAAATCAGAGATTATTGATTTTCTATGACAGATGAGAGAACTGAGGTCCAGAAAAGGGAAGGAATTTGCCCAAAGCCACAACCTACATCAGTGGCAGTGCTGGCATTAAAGGCCCAGTTTCCTGATTCTCATGCCAAGCTTATTGGGCCACACAAACTAATCATATTCCTGAAAGCAGTTATCATCATCTTTTCTTCATCCAGCTAAATATGCTCAAATCCAATAACCTCTCTCCATAGACCTCCTCAGCTGTTTCATTAATGTCACCTGTAAAGAAAAGCAATGCCATAGATGCTTGTTGGTATGTCCCCAGTGTTGTTTATCATGCACTCCATTATCTGTGGGGCTGTCTACACCAACTAATTTAAGCATCATCAGGAAAAAAGTGGGAACTGGTCTTAAAAAAAATCGGAGAAATTGGTAGTAGTAATGATCATGGTGATAATGTCAGTGATGGTGATGGTGGGAATGATGGTGGTGGGAACGATGGGGATGGTGAAAATCGTGGTGGTGGTGATGATGATAGTAGAATGATGGTGATGGTGAGAAGGATGGTGGTGATGATACTGGTTGAAGGACTCAAAGATCCTTTCTAATTTTGATCTCCCATGATTCTATGATTCCCATAGTCAGACCATAACTGAAGTTACTACGATGTTCCATTTCAGTAAAGACATTGACAAATTAAGAGTTCATCATGAAAAGGATGCCTGGGGCAGTGTGGGAGCCCAGAAATGGTGTCATGAGAAGATCAGCTGAAGGAAATAAGAAAGTTTATACTGGAGAAGAGAAGACTTGGCCTTTAAGAATAGGAAGGGCTGTGACCTTGAAGAAAAGAAGGAAGGAAATAAGCATTTATTAAAGTACCTACTAAATATTAGGCACGGTGTTAAGCAGTTTTACAAATATTATCTCATTGGATGCATACAACAACCCTGAGAGATTGTGAAAGAGGGATTAGACCTGTTCTGCTTGATATCAGAGAGTAGAAGTAGGAGTAACTATCTGAATAGAAGCAGGGTAAGTATCAGTATAAGGTAAAACTTTGTAAAAGTTAGAGCTATCCCAAAGTGGAACAGGCCACCTTGGCTTGTGGTGGTTTTCCCCTTATTGGTGGTCTTTAAAGAATGGCTGGATGACCACTCATTAAATTTGATGTAAAGGAACTTCTTATTCATGTATTATTGGACTAGGTGGCTTTTGAGGTCAGTCAGTCAACAAACATTTATCAAGTACCTACTATGTTCCAGAGGCTTGCTTAGTGGATAGAGCACTGGACCAAAGTAAAAAAGACCTGAGTTCATATCCAGTCTCAGACACTTACTAGCTGTGTGTCCTGGGCAAGTCACTTAACCTCCGTTTGCCTTAATCTACTGGAGAAGGAAATAACAAACCATTCCAGTGTCTTTACTAAGAAAACCCCATGGACAGTATTGATGTGTCTCAAAGAGTTGGACACAACTGAACAACCACTATGTTCCAGGCACTGTGCTAGGCTCCGGGCATACCAGAATTAAGATGAAACAGTTCCTGCCTTTCAGGCACTTACATTTGCTTGGAGAAAAATAAATGCATAAAAGTATGTAGGTAAAAAAAACATTTATTAAGCAACTACTATGTGCCAGGCACTGTGTGCACTAAGAGCTTTACAAATATTACCTCATTTGATCCTCACAAACAACTCTAGGAGGGAGGTCCTGTTACTAAACCCATTTCACAGTTAAGGAATCTGAGGCAGACAGAAGTGACTATTTGCCCAGGGTGATTGAGTGTCTGAGCCTAGATTTGCACTAGCCTTCCTGAAATATGTATACAAAAAATAAATACAAGGGAGCTTGAGGATCCCCTATGGTTTGGAATCCTAGTTCTGATTCCCCCACTGACTTGTGGGATGTCCGTAGGCAAATCATTACCTTTCAGAGCCTTGGTTTTCTCATCTGTCAATTGAGGATGTTGCACAAAGATGCCTTTCAGCTCTGACACTCTACAGATTTGTTAATTTCTTGGGTATCCAGAGAATTGTCTCTTGGCCATCCAGAGAATCTTTTTTCGGCCTTTGTTGTATTAATCTAGAAAACTCCAGAGCCGAACGGTTCTGCTGTTCTATTTTTTTCCCTGTTCCTTTCCCATGCACCCTATCCTGCCCTCCCCAAAATGTGGATGTGGCCCCAGGTTGTAAGCTGTGCTATTTCTAACTTGCTGTTTTCACAGGCTCAAAGGGTGTGAGTGGCGGGTTTTCCTAACACACCCTTAGGGAACAGGTGTTGTAAGAAGGAATGCAGGTCAGGGAGGGGAAGGTGACAGGCCTGGGAGCTTGGTTCACAGGTTCTCTGAGACCCCAGAATCTGAGGAGGTCCTGGGAAACATGCTGAGGTTGGAGAATTAGTTCTCAGCAGCCCCAGCCTCTCCACTCTGTCATCTTGGTACAATGAAAAGAACCCTAGATTAGGAATAAAGAGGCCTGGGTTTTAGCCCCAGCTTTACCACTGATTTATTATATGACCTCAGGCAAATCAATTTGAAATGAAGGGTTTGGACTACAAAATTTCTGAGGTCTCTTCTTGCTCAGATTGCCTATGGTCCTCAGTGCCAAGAAGCCTCTTGTTCTTTTCTCTCTGTCCCCTAGAATATCCCTATCTTCTCAGATTTTTGAGGTAGCTAGGTGGCACAATGGATAGAGTGGGAAGACTAGAGTCAGAAAGACCAGAGTTCAAATCTAACCTTAGATACTTATAAGATGTGTGACCCTGGGGAAGTCACTTAACCTCAGTTTCTTCAACTGTAAAGTGGGGATGATAATAGTACTTACTTACCAGGGTTGTTTTGCAGATTAAATGAGATAATATTTGTAAAGCACTAAGTAAAATGTCTGGTACATAGTAGGTGCTTTTTGTTGTTGTAGGTCATTCATACTGAAGAGTTAGAGGTTGACCCCCTTTGCTTTGTTGAAGTCTGGGGGAACTTAATAACTCATGGCATTGAGTGAGAGACCATAAAGTGAGGTGGAAAGCCTTTGGGCCTTCTTCTCCCTGCTGAGCCCCCAACCCCAATAGTGCCTTTTTCCATTCTAGGAGAAGGAAGCTTCGTGACTACTAAGTTGTTGTTGTTGTTGTTGTTGTTGTTGTTTTGAGGGGCAATGAAGGTTAAGTGACTTACCCAGGGTCACAGAGCTAGTAAGTGTCAAGTGTCTGAGTCCAAATTTGAATTCAGGTCTTCCTGAATCCAGGGCTGGTGCTTTATCCACTGTGTCACCTAGCTGACCCCATAACTAAGTTTAAAAGATCTTCATGCAGACACTACAGCTCCTGGCATTCCAGAGCCTGGGTCCCAGGCTAGGCATTGCAACCAGCCCAGCATCAATACCCTGGGGAGCAATGAACGATCTTCCAGGACAACTTTCAGGATCTATGACAGGGAAAGCTGACTAGGACTTATCCAGCAGAGGCATCACCTTTGCACATGAACTTGGTGGGATCAGTTCTGTACAGGCACTGAGATAAGTCTGAGCTTAACTCCCCACTCTATGCAGATTGAGATATATAAGAGAGATTATGCACCCCTCAGGTATCAGGTAAGATGTTTCTTCTGGTTATATATTCATATATTCTAAGTAAATATCTCTTTGAAAAAGATATTTGAAAAGAGTCCAGGCTAGAGAAGTTAGAGGGAGCAAGTTGTGGGGGCTGTGCCTCAGGAGGTAATGAGCTCCCTGTCACTGTTAGTGTTTAATGAGTCGCTGGTGGAAAGGATTCTTGTTCAGGGATGAGTTGGCTTACATGCTCTCTGAGCTCCTTTGCTATTTTGAAATTCTATGATTTTATTAACCATGGAGAACATATAAAGGAGTCACAATTTCTGAGAGACATGAAGAAGATAGTTTGAAGAAGAGGAAGAGCAAGTTGGACTTAGAGGCCTCCAGTCCTAAGGGGTCTGTGACAGAGACATGCCTCTCAACTAAGATTCAGTAGGACTCCATGCCTCTTGGTCCCCAAAATGGTACCTGGATATTCTGGCTCTTATCCCTTGGAATGGTTGACAGGGCTCTGTGATATCCAACCATGGGGATCTCATGTCCTCTGCCACAAACAGGCTCAAAAGGACTTTCCTAGGGTTTGTAACAGAGAATCAAATACCAAATCCAGTCTTCTCTTTGCCTAAAATCTCTTAGCAGCTTATGTATGATACGGCCCAAATATGCAAGATGCTCCTTAGGGAGGTACACAACACAGAAAACCAGAGACATAAACATTTAGAGAAAGCCAATGACTAGATTTGGGACTAAATTTGGGTTCAAATCTCAGCATTATTACTTTCTAATTCAATTTGCTTAAATGAAAATTTAGCTTTTACACACCAGCCACCCTATTCATCACTGTGGATACAGAGATATATCTGAAAGAACCCCTGCCCCAAAAGAACTTATATTCCACCCAAGTGACTATAGGCAAATCACTTTCTTTCTTTTTTGGTTTTTGTTTTTTGGGTGAGGCAATTGGGGTTAAGTGACTTGCCCAGGGTCACACAGCTAGTAAGTGTTAAGTGTCTGAGGCCGAATTTGAACTCAGGTCCTCCTGACTCCAGGGCCGGTGTTTTATCCACTGTACCACCTAGCTGCCCCCGAATCACTTTATTTCTTGACCATAATCTCCTCATCAATAAAATGGGTATTGTAGGTACTCTTCTTCTTTATTTCACTTTCCTCCACTGTAAAAGGAAGGATGATAATAAAAGCCATCCCAACTCTAAATTGGATGGTGTTCTAATTCCAACACAAGGCAGGATGGAGTAAGAGTCAGAATAGAGATCCAAGTATAGGAATGAGGGATTTTGGAGGAGGGGGAGATGTTCAGAGGAGGGAAAAACAAACATGAACAGATGAGGAGATGAAGGGCACAAAAATCTGAGCTAAGATGTGGAAACAAGAAAGTCAGAAGAGTGGAGGAGAATCAAGGAGACCCATTATGAAAGGAAGAGAAAATGGGAAGTTAATGAAAAGGTGACAAGGGAAAAAATAGCATTTGACAAACCGAGAGGCCTAGCTCTGTGACCACAGATGGCACCAGCGGGAAGGAAAACCCTCTCCAACAGGTTAAACATTGGAATTCAAGTTAGAGCCTCCCTCACATAACCAGCAGGAGAGAGAAATTCAATTATTTTCCCCTTGAAGATCTGGGACAAACATTCAAGAAGACACCTGTGGAAACGGCAAACCATTAAGGAAATGCACAATCTCAAGTTTAACACTGGGGGAAGTATAGTTGTGGGCCCATCTGTCAGGAGAAATCAAGCTTTTGGTCAAGTCCAGAGAACTGGCTCTTGAGGAAAATGGTGGATTTTCAAGTCCAGCCTACCTCCTTTTGTTCAGATGTCCCAGTGACACCTTCTCTATGTGGGCTGAGGACTACAGGCGACCTTTTTCTCCCAGTTGTTACACAACTATCAAGGTTCACAGTTCAGCTGTGAGAGTAGGAAGGCAACAGCTACTGCCAGTGGCCTTGATGAGGACACCAGTTTCCCTCTTCCTCTGAGTCTACATGTAGTCAACTTATTAATGCATCGAGATGCAAACTTCTGGGCTGATGTTTCTAATATTGCAGCTAGCTATGTAGCTGAGCGTGGGAACAGGAGGGAGATCAAGAAGGCAATGATGATGATTACAATAATGATATGGCCAATAATGATGGTGGTAACAATCCCAGAGATGATGTGATACCTGACAATCTTGCCCTAGGGAGGGGGAATGTGTAAAGAAAAACCATGCCGTGGGAACACATAGCCCCATTGCCTAGTTTCTAAGGGAAGCCAATCCAGCCATGGATAGGAAGGAGTTTCATCTTGGATCCTAAAAATGGTGACCATGTGTAGAGATTAAGAGATTGGAATAGATGTACCAGAAGATGGCATGTGGGCTCTGGGAGGATGTAGGACTTCACATTTCACAACATGCATTCTTTACAACACTCCTGGGAAATAGGGAATTCAGGTGTGATTATCCTCATTTTACCAATGAGGAAACCCAATGCTCCAGGCTGAAATTGATTTCTGCAAGAGTGAACAGCTAGAATATAGTTTCTGTTGTGTGCTACATGTATGCAAATATGTGTATGTGTATGACTGGAGGGGGGAGGTGAGATGCATTTGTGAGTGGGCACATAAATCGCTTTTACATCTCAGTCAGTCAATTAACATTTATGAAGCAACTACTATGTACCAGGCATTGTACTAAGCACTGGGGATATAAAGGCACAACAGACCCTGCTCTCAAGGAGCTGCCAGTCTAATGGGGCAGACAACTTGCAAACAGCTCTGAACAAAGATACTATATATAAGAGAAGTGAAATAATAAAAGGAAAGCACTAGCATTAAGGAAGACCAGGAAAGGGTGCTCATCCACATGTGGGTGAATGTTTCTGTGCAACAGTATATGGCTATGGGTAAGTGTGTGTCTGTGTGTAGGATATGTGTGTGACTTTGTGTGCTCAAGAGTATCTGCTTCTGTCAATCACCCAACAAGCATTTATTAAAAGCCTCTGGTATGCCAAGTACCGTGCTAGATAGATTCTGGCAATACAAAAACCAAAGTGACTTAATATGGAACATTATGGAGGAATTAATCTCTTACATGGAGAAAAGAGGGTCTTTATAGCAGTTTGATCACACTGTTGAGTGTGTCGGGATGTCAGTGAGTGTCCGTGTATAGGCTCGTGTAAGCTGGTCCATGTGTGAGGCCGTGTGCTGTGGATATGCCCGCGGCTCCCACCTCCCCACCACCTGGCCTCTCCTTGCTCCTCTGATTGCCTTTATTGATTTTTACTGCACTGGTTATTAAATGCTTAATCTTCCTCAACCAAGCATTCCCAGAGAAGGTTTAACATCTTGTGATCATTTGGGCTCTTTGAGGCTAACGAGGAGGCAGGGGACCCTGGGATTAGGGATTGTTTCAGGAGAGTGAGCATGGGAAATGGGACCAGGGCCAGGACTAGAAATTCTAGGACTCTGTGGGATATGATTAACCCTTTTACCCTATGCTCTGCTGGCCACTGACTCTCAGGAATTAATGGATGATTGGGCACAGAATGTGAATGCCTCACCAATTTCCCTGAAGGAGATGAGTAGAAAAGGAATCCCCTGGCCCTAGAGTCCACCGCCATAGGATCTGAACTAAACCATTTTGTGGGATGGGCTGTGCTGCATTGAGTCATCCACATTCTCTAATCTTGGGATCCATTATACATATTTTCAAGGTAGCAAATATATTGGGTGTTCAGTCTACAGCACAATTAAAGTTTCAGTATACGGCCAGGATGAAGGCCCTGTCTGTAAGGGGTGGGGTTAGTGCTGAATCCAAAACTCTACCACTTCCTAACCCTTATTACCATCCTAACCCTAGTTTTAGTGGTCACTTGGCACCAACATAGACCTTGATTCTTGAATGAGCACTAATCCTCAATTTGATAATTGCCATAGACATCATTCACATCTTTCTTTCTTTCTTTATTTATTGGTGAGGCAATTGGGGTTAAGTGACTTGCCCAGGGTTACACAGCTAGTAAGTGTTAAGTGTCTGAAGCCGAATTTGAACTCAGGTCCTCCTGACTCCAGGGCTGGTGCTTTATCCACTGCACCACCTAGCTGCCCTGGTGCTTGAACTTTTAAAAAAACTTTCATCATTTTTTTAAAAATTAATTTTATTTAATCTTTGTTACATTTTAAGTTCCAAACTATCTCCTTCCCTACCCCACACTAAAGAAGGCCACCATCTGATACATATATACATATATTATACACACACATATATACATACACACATAAAACCATAATATTCATGCTTCTATTTATCAGTTCTTTCTCTGAAAGTAGATAGCATCTTCCTTCATAGGTCCTTTGTAGTTGATTTGATTATTTATAATATTTATAATAACTTAATCATTCCCAGTTGTTCTTCAAACAATATTGCTTTTACTATATACAACATTCTCTCTCTCTCTTTTTTTTTTTTGCGGGGCAATTGGGGTTAAGTGACTTGCCCAGGGTCACACAGCTAGTAAGTGTTAAGTGTCTGAGGTCACATTTGAACTCAGGTCCTCCTGAATCCAGGGCCGGTGCTCTATCCACTGCACCACCTAACTGCCCATAACATTCTCTTGATTCTGCTCATTTCACTCATCATTATTTTGTGCAAGTCCATGTTTTTCTGAAATCATCCTGCTCATCATTGCTTATAGCACAGTAGTATTCCACCACAATGATAAACCACAAGTTGTTTAGCCATTCTCCAGTTGATGGGCATTGCCACCACAAAGAGAGCTGCTAGAAATCTTTTAGAATACATGGGTTCTTTTCCTTTCCCCCTGATCCCCTTGGGAAACAGACCAAATGGTGATATTGCTGGGTCAGAGGGTTTAAAGTGAGTCTTGAAGGAGATCAGGGACACTAAAGGATGGAGGATATACGTTCCAGACATGAGACACAGCTAGTACAAAGGTATGGAGACAGGAGATGGAATGTTGTGTGTGAGAAATAAGGACAATATAGCAGGACTATAGAGCATATGAAGAGAAGAAAGGCTGGAAAGGTAGGATTGGACCAGGGATTATATTCTAAGCACCATCTAGGAGCTTAAAATTGATACTAGAAGCCCTAGAGTTCCTTGGGTAGGGAGTGACCCAGTCTCACCTGCACGTTAGAAGAAGCATTTTGGCAACTGTGGAAGATGGATTGGAGTAGGGAGGGACTTGGGGCAGGGAGATTGATTAGATTATTGTAATAGTCTAGGCAGTTATTTGAGGTAAGTAGCAAAAGCATTTTACCCCTATTTTATAGATGAGGAAATGGAAACTGATAAATTTTAACTTGCCTATGCTTCCATAGCTAGTAAGTTTCTGAAACAGAATTGGAATAGAATTCTCTAGAATCTTGTAAAATGTGGCAGTTAGGGGCAGCTAGGTGGTGCAGTGGCCCTGAAGTCAGGTCCTGAGTTCAAATCCAACCTCAGACAGTTACTCGTTATGTGACCCTGGGCAAGTCACTTAACCCCATTGCCTCTAACACCCCCTCCAAAAAAACCCCCCAAAACAATAAAATGTGGCAGTCAGACTAGA
The DNA here is from genome assembly GCF_019393635.1 of Dromiciops gliroides. NCBI lineage: Eukaryota > Metazoa > Chordata > Mammalia > Microbiotheria > Microbiotheriidae > Dromiciops > Dromiciops gliroides. The sequence goes on from NC_057861.1 coordinate 82,063,389, forward strand.
TAATTTCCAAAGCTTCTTTTACTTCTATGTTCTATGAACTTATGAAGACTATATATGAAATGCCAAGGTCATCCAAACCCTCCCTATCATTTGAGCTTCACATTCTACCTTCCATACCTTAAACTATGCCAACCAAGCAATTAATCAACCAGCATTTTGTAAGCACCTACCATGGGCCAAGCACCATGTTAGGCACTAGGAAAACAAACATAATGATTGAAATGATCCCTCAGTCTCAAGGATGATAGCTGTGGCCTAGATAATTTCTGTGGTCTTTTCCAGGCTCAAATCCCATGATCTTTACTGTGTAATCTGATCCTTACGCGAGATCTGTAAGGTAGGTGATCCTAGTGTTATTGCCCGTGTTTTACAGATAAGGGGACTGAGGCTCATAGAGATGAGGCAAGTTGTCTATGGCCCTGAAGAGTTAACCTTATTTATTCCAAGCCAAATAATTGCCTTTCTGGATGTCAGAGAGGCTCTGCTGTGCGACTTAACCTATTAGATCAAATTTTCTGAGCCCTTTTAGTGTCATGGAGCCTCTTTGCCAGTTTGGCTAAGTCTACAGACTCCTTCTTAAAATAATGTATTTAAATGTTTAAAACAAAACACCTGGAATCACAAAAGGAAACCAGTTGTTTTAAAATCAAGTTGTCTGCTTCATGTACCCCCTGAAATCTATCCATGGATCCCAGGTTAAGAAATCTTGTAACTGAGACTCACCTGGGGACACTTAGCAGGTGAGTGACATAACAGGATCAAATAGACAGCATATATCATAGGTGGGATTTAACCCCGGGTTTTCCTCACTCCTTGGCTGGCTCTCTGTAATGTCTACTACAAGAGAGGTGATGGTGTTTTTATGCACTTTCCCTTCTTTAGGAACAGTAAGGGGCCAGGACTGCAGGGAAATCAGGGTGGGATGGAGGAAGACTTGCCACTTGGCTGGAGCTTCCATGGGGAGATCCTTTTACTCCTTTCTCTCCTACCTGGAGAGAGCAGAAGAGCAGCATTCAGTGCATGGGGCAGGAATCATCTGTGAGCATTCGTGCATAGAAGGCCCTTAACAGCTTTGCTGGCCATTTTATAGGAATCAATAAAGCTTAAACGGTGGAACCGTTGGATATGAGCTTTCTTCCAGGAGTTTCATCTGCTACTCTGGACATTTGTACAGGGGGCAGGGTGAGGTGGCAGAACAATCCCTCAGCTGGAATCCAGGAGAATTGGATTCCAGTCCCGGGGGTTCCCATGACCAGAAACTCAGCAGTATGTCAAGGCAGGCAAAAATACTAATGTGATCTGTGACCGCATGAAGAGAGGCACACTGGCCAGAACAAGCAAAGCGCGAGCCTTTGCTGTATTCTGGGGGGTAGCATTCAGTTTCTGGGGACAGTATTGTAGGAAGGGCATTGACCAATGAGATCTTTCTAGGGGTGAGGGCACATGGAGTAGACCACAGCATAGTTGGTTGTTTACAACAACACTGGGGTTGTTTAGCCTGAAGTCGAGAAGGTTAACAATCTGTCTTTAAGTATTTGAGGAGATGTCTTTTGGCTTTTTATGTTTGGACCTAGAGGGCACAACTCGAAGCAATGGATGGACCAAAGTGGGAAGGTCTGCTCAGATGGGTAGGTGGTAGATGGGAGACTGGATGACTACTTATCAGGATTGCTGTAGAGGGAATACTTGCTTTCATACAGGCTGGTTTTGATGTTTTCTGATACCTTTAGGATCCTGTTTTTCTATGTAAGTCTCTCTAGCTTTGGGGTTATGCTGGGTATCGCCTTCCTCACTACCTACTGCGCAAGTATGTCTAGCTCTATCGTTAAAAAAAAGAAAGAGAACAAAACACTCCATTTGGCTCTGATAACTGCTTAAGCTATTGACCTATCTCTCTCCATTTCACTGCCAAAGTTCTAGAGAAAAAAAAATTGTATACACTCATTGTCTCCATTTCCTCTTCTATTCTTTCCTCAACCCCTTGCAATCTGGCTTCCGACTTCACAAACAGAACTCAAATTGCTTTCTCCAAGGTTACCAATGATCTCTTAATTGCTAAATCCACTGGCTTATTCTCATTCCTCATCCTTCTTGACCCCTCTGTAATTTGACATTGTTGACCACCCATCCTCATACATACTCACTACTCCTTTGGTTTTTGTGATTTTTGGATCATTTAATGTCTTTATAGCTGTCTGACTCCTTTTCAGCCTTCTTTCTTAAACAATAGCCCAAGACTCACTCACTCACTCACTATGTGATCTATGGGTGTCTATCCTGGACTTTTAACTTTCTTTACACCCTTTCTCTTGGTTCTCTCATCAGCTTCCAATCAACTCAATTATTAGCTCTATGCAGTTGACTCCCAGATTTGTACATTGTACTCCCTCCTGGACTCTAGTCTCATATCACTAACTCTGTTGAACATTTGCACTTGGATGTCCTGTAGGGACTTTAAAATTACTGTAACATGACAAAATGGAACTCAATATCTTTTCTCTTAAACTCACTCATCTTTCAAATTCAAGGCACCCAGGTTTGCAGAGTAATCCTTGATCCATCCCTCTCCTGAGGTCTCTACTCCCTCCCCAATCTCCAGTGCTTGCTGAGTCTTATTGATTCTACCTCAACAACATCTGTTAGGTTCATTTCCTTATTTCCACTCGCTTGACCACCATGCAGGTTCAATGCTTCCACCTCTCACTTGGGCTCTTTAAAAAGCCTCCTATTTGGTCTCTTGGCTTCCAGTCTCTCCCCTGACTAATATATCCTCCTCACAGATGCCAAAATTTTACTCCCAAAGGCAAGCCTGAGGTAGAAGGGCACTTTACAGGTCATCTAGTCCAAATTTATAGTTTTACAAATGGGGAAACTGAGACCCAGAGAGATTGAGCTACTTGCCCAAGGTAACATATGTGGCAGAGCCAGAATTAGAATTCAGGTCTTCTGACTCCAGCTGCTGTGTTCTATTTCCTCTAGGATAAAACACAAACTCCTCAGCTTGGCATTTCTAAAGTTTCACAATATGGCTCTAATCTACCTTTCCAGGATTATTGCACATTCCTCCCATTCACACACTCTGTGTTTCAGTCACATTGGCCAACTTACTGTTCCCCAAACTTGGCGCTCTGTCTCCTGCCTCTCTGCCTTTTCCAGGCTCAACTTTATGCCTATAATTCACTCTTCCCTCACCTCTACCTCTCAGTATCACCAGAATCCTTCAAGGCTCCTATCACATGTTCTTTCCTCTAAGAAGCACTTTCTGAGCCCCTTAGCTTTTAGTGCTTAATTCTTCCTCCTGGAGTGATGCATATTTTTACCTGTTTGCTTGTTGAATCCCTACAGTGGATTGCAAGATCCTCGAGGTTGGGAAAGCTTTTTCATTTTGTCTCTGTATGCCCAGAATATAATACATATTGTGCACTTAATAAAAGTTTATTGGATAGGGCTGTGTTGAATTTGGCTTGACATTTAAGGTTTTCCATAATCCCAAACTTTTCCATCTTTATCACACATTACCTAGCTCAATGTTCTCTCCACACTGCTCCAACCCAGCTGCTTTGCCTTAGGGCAGGTACATTTTCTCCATTTTCTCACACCTGTTTTGTCTTCTCCCAACCTTAGTTCAAATCTGGCCTCAGACACTAGCTGACCTTGGACAAGTCACATAACCCTGTTTGCCTCAGTTTCTTAATTTGTAAATTGAACTGAAGAAGGAAATGACAAATTGCTCCAATATCTTTGCCAAGAAAACCCCAAATGGGGTCATGAAGAGTTGGACACAACTGAAATGACTCAGCAACAACAGTTAGAATATAAGCTTTTTAAAGCATAAGACTGTCTTCTTTGCTTACATTTATATACCTAACAGTACAATTCCTGGTATAAGCATTAAATAAATGTTCTATATATCTATCTATTGGGGCAGGTGAAAGATGAAATGACTGAGGAAACAAAGACTCAGCCTTCTGAGCATATCGATTTATTAAGCAATGCATGCCAATTGCATTATAAATATGGGCCTCCTTATTTGGCACCCTATTTCAAATCCAGGGGTAGGCAGCTTTTTATGCATTAAAACAATTAATCAAATGAATGATAAGAAAACAATGAACAGGGATACAAAATTAGGTAATCTGATTTCTAATTGGAAGAAAGATAAGGAGCTTTCTGAGTTGGGAGGGGGGAAAGCAAATGGTACAATTTCCTGAAGGTGTCCCACTCTCCCCCCACCAAAGTGTCTGTATTCAGTCAAAGGAATGTAGAAACAATAATTGATTGACCAGTACAGATTGACCAGGTCCAGTTTTCAGATAAAATATATGAGTTGCATGAGATGTATAATTGTGAAAAAAAAAAAATCCTTGTAGGAATCTTTGGATCTGACTGGGTTCCTAGTCAGCATAAACTAGGTTCTTGGTTAGGGGTCTCTAAAGAGCAGGTAGAGCTTGTTCAGCTTCCCAGTCACACAGGGTTAAGTTCAAACAATGTAATAAAGTTTTCTCATAATGCCCATAATTAAATAAAATTTTCTCATAAGACAGAATTTGGACAAGACTCATAATTGAATAGAATGTGATCCAAGGTTGAGCCAGAATTAAGTCACCAGATGGAGTTAATGTGGTTCACTCAAGTCCTCCAATTCCCTCACTATGAATGTGTATGCATGAATGTATGTATCTATGATTCTTTCCTTTGTTCACTCTACATTGAGGACAAACTGGACTACCAACTATTTCACTGCCTCATCTTGCCCACTCCCTACTTTCTGCATTGGTAACCCATTCCTAGAACATGCTTGCTCATTTTCTGTGAAACCCTTTCCTTCAAAGCAAAGCTCAGCTACCACCTTTTCCATCAAGTGTTCCTTGTTTTCCCCAGCTGATAAGAATTTTTCCTCTCTCACATTTTTCCAGAACATGTGGATCTCTCCTTTGCCTCATCACGTACTATCTAGCCAGGCAGCTAGGTGGCACAGTGGATAAAGCACTGGCTCTGGAGTCAGGAGGACCTGAGTTCAAATTTGACCTCAGTCACTTGATGCTTACTATCTGTATGATCCTGGGCAAGCCACTTAATTCCAATTAACTCAAACATCCAGGGCTATCTCCAGTCATCCTGAAGTATATCTTGCCATTGAACCCAGATGGCTCTGGAGGAGAAAGTGAGGCTAATGACTCTGCATAACCTTCCCTCACTTAAACCCAATTCACTGCAAGTCATGACATCACCTCCCAAGGTCATGGTCCTCTTTGAGAATGAAGGAAAAACAAACAAAAAAGTTATCTACCTTCTATTTTTCTTATGTGTGTACATGTTGTGAAAGAACCTTCCCTGGGGGCAGCTAGGTGGCTCAGTGGATAAAGCACTGACCCTGGATTCAGGAGGACCTGAGTTCAAATTTGACCTCAGGTACTTGACACTTTCTAGCTGAGTGACCCTGGGCAAGTCACTTAACCCTCATTGCCCCGCCCCCCCTTTTTTAAAAAGAAAGAAAGAAACTTCCCCATCCCACTCCCAAAGACAAAGAATGATACCTTTTTTTTCACCTTTGTATCTCCAAGGTCACCAAGCATAGGAATTTTACACATAGTAGGCATTTAATAATCCATAGATTAAGGTAACTGAATACCAGTTGTGATGATGACACCGGTGATTGGGAAGCTGGTGATGATGGTGATACAGTGAGGTGCTCAGAGAGTAGATTCCACATCCCTTGGAATTTCTTGTTTAGAGACTTTAGGTATCTCAGGAGCACAGGGCCTTCATATCCTTGGATGGGTGACTGTAGGTAATCCAGTGGTAATATTTATATATGTATGCATATACACACATATGTATGTATATACATACATACATATATAGATAGATAGATAGATATATTATATATAACTGATATAACACACAAACCACCTTGGAAATGACCCAGCCCTGACATTTCCCTATCCCTGGGGAAAAAGCCAATCTTAGCTTTGGGCCCTTAGGTGGCACTGAGCCTGGGGTGCCAGGACTGAATTTGTTGCCTCCTGAGAAGTCTCATATATACTATTTTCTACAGTCCTTTCCAGGTTTAACATTCTGTGTTCTATCTGTCTAGAGTCTAAGCTGGATTTTCGCTCTAATGGTCTCTGCAGGAATGTCCTGGAGGCAGCCCAAATTGGCTGTTGAGACCTGATTGTTAAATTTTCAGAGTGAGCACTTAATGCCTTCCAAATCAGCAAACACTATACATCCAGGCTTGGTTTATTATCCTTTTGACTATTTAGATTTAATAAAGTGATAGAGAAAATATTAATAATTAAACTTAAAAGATATCATGTGTATATTTTGGGGAAAGTTGGTTGCTAAACATTTAGTAGTGCATTCTTGGTCAGTATTCTAAGGATTCTTTTAGACTGAATACTCTATATTCCAAGGTACTTTCCTGCACTAAAATTCTATATTCCAAGGCTCCTTCCAACTCTAATATTCTGTGTTATATGTGTTAAGATCTCTTTTAGCTCTGGCTAAAGGCTTTGTGTTGTTGTTTTAAAGTCTCTCCCAGCTCTAACTTTCTGTGATCTGAGTTCAAAGGGGACCTTAGCTAGGTTTCTGCTGAGCTGGACAGGAACATCGTTTTTCTCAAATAAACTCCTTTTAGGAATGCCTGGGCCTTTCTCCTTCTCCCCTGGAATGAGACACAGGCTCTGAGCCTTGTCCCTTGAAGTGGGACTGCACTACATTGAACCATGCACATTATCCTACCAAGCTCTTTTTCTTAATTCAAAGATATATAGAAGGATGAGGCAGGGGAAAGGAAAAATCAGGTCACATTCCATAGAGCAATCTCCTCCCCACTCTCCCCATGGCCACGCTTACCAAGGCCCGTTCATTAATATAACCCTATGTAATTCTTTCTAGGCAAGGTCTTCTTTCTACTCTAGGAGATGAGTAGAACAAGGATTATTTCTCCCACTATGTAGAGGATGAAAATAATAAACCTAACATCATTCATTCCATTTGAGAGTTGAGACCAGAACTCTGGTCCCCAGTGGCCAGTCCAATTTATCAGAAGCTTGCTGAGGAAATGGAAACTTTGATAAGAGTGGGAGAAGTAGTTTTTGGAATGAGGCACCTGAGGGGTGAAGGCAAAGCAAAATTAAGCTCCAGTAGGGAGGACTCTCACTAGCCTGTGGGGCATGGAACCCTTAGGGGCCAAGGATGAGATGGGCCCTCAGAAGTGATGAAAAAGGTTGTAGAATATTAGGATCATAGACCCTTAAAATCTGGATTAAAAAAAAAATCATTGTGCTTTCAAATCATCAAATCTTAAAATTTTAGAATCACTGAGCCTTTGCATTAGAGGGGATGTGGAAATAGAAATATCTAGAATAGAAATAGGATAAATCGTGGAAATATTGAGGAAGATGGAGCCCAGGTATAGTGGAAAGAAACTTGGTCTGGCCATTGGGAGGCCATAATTCTAGTCTCAGTTCTGACACTAATTGGCTGTGTGACCTTGGCCAAGTCCCTTCCTATCTCTTGGCCTCCATCTGTCAAATTAGAGATCTCCAAGATTTCTCCTGGCTCTGATGTCATATACTATCACTCTCTGATTCATCCTATGCCTTCCTGAAGACTGAGGCTGGATGGCTCCTGTCACTCTCTTGTCAGCCTTTTTTTGTCTTTTTTCTATGTGTGTATTTTACTCTGTGTGCCTCCTTTCTCTATTTCTCTATCAATTATTCTTTCTTTTGTGTTTTTGTTTGTTGGGTCTTTTGTGAGGCAGTTGGGGTTAAGTGACTTGCCCAGGGTCACACAGCTAGTAAGTGTTAAATGTCTGAGGTCAGATTTGAACTCAGGTCCTCCTGACTCTAGGGCTGGTGCTCTATCCACTGTCAATCATTCCTTTTTACTATTACTCCCCCTCTGTCCTTCTATCTCTATTTTTTCTCTGCTCAGCCCCATTCATGTGCACACGTTCCCACAGATGAATAAGTGTGACTTCCCTCTCTGAAGGGGGCTCACAAAGTGGGAGAGAGGCTTTATTTCTTCAGCAGCCCACGACATTCTGCCTTATTCCTGCCACCTATGAACAAGTATCAGGGTCCAGGATCCAGAGCAGGACCCAGCACATAGTAGGCACTTGATAAGAGTTGTTTAAATTGTCATGAGGTAAGATATGGAAAAGAACAAATTCTGTCCACAACTTTACCCTAATCCCACACTAGCCCCATCCTGGCCCCTTAGCTCTTTGAGACTTACTTAAAAAGACACTTTCCTCATTCCAAACCTGTGAGATAGCACATGCTAATATCATTACCCCTCTTTTACAGATCCAAGAAACTGAGGCGCAGAGAGGCAAAAGTGAAGTTAGGTTCCACAGCTAATAACCCTCAGAGCCAGGACTCCATAAGCTCAGAGTTTATCATCTTTCCACTCTCCAATTAGCTGTCATTTCCACTACACTATACGGTGATCCAAATAGGTGCAGAAGGTGAAGAGGAGGAGGTCTTGGCTTGGGAAAGGGGAGCAAGATGGAGGTGAGACTAGAAAGGTCACAGGCTAGAAGGGGCCTCAGATGTCATCTAGTCCGACCCCATCTGAGTCAGAAGCCACTCCTTGGCAAACGGGGCTCTGTTCTGTCCCCTGGGGATAAGCAGAGAAGGAAGCTCCAGGAAAGTGGTGATTGTCGCATTCTTTGTACTTGTATCCTCAGGACTTAACACAGCACCTGACACCTGTTCTAATGCTTGGCCACAGTACCGACATTCTTGAAGAAATGATACATGGAGACAACCCTTGGAATAGGGAATCTAGAGTGTCAAAGCTGGAAGGAATCTTAGAACCTAGAATGTCAGAGCTAGAAGGGCTCTTAGAACCTAGGATCTAGAATGCTAAAACTGGAAGGGACCTTAGAACCTAGAATATCAGAGCTGGAAAGGACCTTAGAACCTATAACCTAGACTGCCAGAACTGGAAGGAGCCTAAAACCTAGAACCTGGAATATCAGAGCTGGAAAGGACCTTAGAACCTATAACTTAGACTGTAATCTGGAAGGAGCCTAAAGCCTAGAACCTAGAATAACAGAACTGGAAAGGACCTTGGAACCTATAACCTAGACTGTCAGAGCTGGAAGAAGCCTGAAATCTAGAACCTAGAATATCAGAGCTCAGAGACCTTAGAACACACAACATAGAATATCAGAGATAAAATGGCCTTTGAGATCCTCTTGTCTAACTTTCCTCCTTTACAGAAAAGGAAACCAAAGTAAGTGATCACTCCCAAATTATGCAGTAAGCCACTGGTAGAACTGGGACTTTATCCCTGATCTCTTGTTCAGATCTCTCATCATCACAACATGCTGCTTCCATGTAGCCCCATTCCAACCAGATCGGGAGCTCTCTGAGGAGTTCTCTTTCTCTGGTCCCCTCTCCTCCACAAGCTAGTACAGGTCTGAGCACCCTAATAGACTCAGAAAATACCCAGTTTTGATTGACTGAAAGGGAGGAAGGTTTAGGATTCCAGGAAAGCAAATTTGTTCAACTATGTTGCTCGGTCAAGAGGTTAATCTATTTACCAACAAGAGTGTCTATTTCTTTGTCTACCATGTGAGCAGGATTATAATATACTTTCCTCACCATGAATCTGATACAGGAAGTAGTAACTGATATTGTTTCCATTTGATGGGTGAGTAAACCAGCTCAGAAAAGTGACATGAATGGACCTGCTAGGATGCATCAGAGCTGAGACTTAAACCCAGCTCTACTCGGTTCCCATCCAAGGTGTGTTCCTCCATACCCTGCCTTCTTTGCTATGATTTGGACTCAGAAGTTGGGGTGGGGGGGGGGTTGAACAATGTAGGTGGCTGTGAGGTTTTTTCCCTTTCCCTTCTCCTTCTGAGCCGCAAGTAGAGGAGAGAAAAGGAAGCTAAATATAACCACTTGCTTGGCCTGGTCTGTGCCCAGTGAGACATGGAGGTCCACGGCTGACCCAGTTGCCTTGGTAACATGAGGTATCACCCAGGTCAGACTTGGGTGATGCAGTCTTGGCTAGAAAGGACAGAGAGCCCCCTGGAAAAGTAGGATTAGATCAGGGCACAGGGAAAAGCTGGGGAGAAGGGGAGGGAGAAAATATCCTGTGGCTTGAGCAGGAAAGGAATTCGATATGACCTAAGGCTCCCAGACACTGGCCTCCATGACCTGGTTGGTCTTCTGATTATATATATGTGTGTGTGTGTGTGTGTGTGTGTGTATGTATGTATATGTATATATACATATATATACATATGTGTGTGTGTACACACACACGCACATACACACACACATAAACATACACTGGGGCAAATGAGTGTCAGTTGTGGTCAGGGTATCACAGGACCATAAGATCTGGAGACCAGAATAGCCCCATCCTCTAATCTGAGATTGGAAACCTGAGGCCTACAGAGATCTAGTGACATTCAATGTCCCACAACAGAGCCACCTCTTGAAGCAAAAGGCATGATGTAGTGGTCAGTATAGCTGCCTTCCAAGTAGTTGACCTGGGTTTCAATGTCTGGACAATGCCACTGAAGTTCACCAGTGAGTTAACATAGCAGAATGAGTAGAGTATTGGACTTGGAATATGGGTAACCTGGGTTCAAATCCTGCTGCAGCCTTTTCTGAGCTTTGTGATGTTGGGCAGGTAACCTGGCATCTTTGAACTTCAGTTTACTCATCTGTAAAGTGAGAGGGCTAGACTAGAAGGTTCCTTCCAGATCTGACATGATTATCCTGTAAACCACATTTGTGAGCATGTAAAATCAAGGCTTCTAAGGAGTACTGCCCAGGCAAATATCACATCACATGTTATATTATGTTTGCTAGGTCATGTCATATCATGTCATGGTATATCATGTTATATTCTATCATGTTATATTCTATCATATAATGTCATATCATATTGTATAGTGTTGTATTGTGTCATGTTGTGGTGTGGCAAGTCATGCCATGTTTCATTACGTTATTTTGTGTTGTGTTATGTTGTGGTTTGGTATGTTGTTGTGTTATAGTATGTCATACTATGCTATGTTATAATATCATATTATACAGGGTGTCCCCAAAGTCTTAGTGTACTAACACCTGCATTGTGTGTTTGCATAGATATCTATATATTGACATATACACACATACATATAATATAGTATATATAAAATATATTATATGTAACATGTATATAGAATTTATTGCACAGACTATACATATACAAAATATTGTATATATGATACATGTACATAGAATAGATATACATATATACACAATTGTATATGCATGTATATGTATACATGTATAAATACACCCACATGTAGATATATAATACTGCCATTGTCATATATATACGTATGTGCATTTCTCTGTATGTGCGTATATGTATATGTATATGTGTGTGTGTGTGTGTGTGTGTATCCCAGAAGACTTAGCACAGTTTTATGCTATTAAAGCTTAAAACTTCAGGGACGTTCTACATAATATACACAATATGTTGTATCAAGCTATAACCACCTACTGAGTTCCCCTGTGATATGGATGGAGATCCCAAAATATATTAAGACATGCTCCCTGCCCTCTAGACTCACAACCAATTGGGACAGCAGGTACATGCCCATATAGTTCAAAGAATAACTCCTATTTCTACAGGGATTTCAAAATTACAAAGTGCTCCTATCAGTATAACCGTGTAAGGTGAGTAGACCAAGGATAACTACCCCCATTTTACAGAGGAGGAAACTAAGGCTCCCAGAGCAGAGGGACCTTGCCCAAGGTCACAGAGAGAACCAGTGGCAGTACTAGACCTCCAAGGATACAGCTAGCAAGTGTCAAACCCAGGCTTCAAATCTAGGTCTCCTGACTCCAACTCCAGTACATTTCCCCCTTCACCATCGTGACTCCTCAGAATACAAGGTGGCATGTAACAAGGGCCTCTAAAATTCTATTTTCAGTCCAAGTGAGTGTACTCCTTCTAAGGAGAATGCTTGGAAGGTTGCATAGCTATTCAAAGCAGGGGAGGGAAAAGGACATGGTTATGAAAGGCCCAGGTCTGCGGAGGAGGAATATTTCACATTAGGTGAGTGAGGAACCTGTCTGCCTTATTGGTCAGCATCCCCACAGTGTGAGGACCACATGGCCCAGGGCCCTGTTGTATAGTGGCAAGGGCCTTAGATTTAGAATCAGAAAAACTAAGCTTGAGACAAGGCTCCAACACTTACCAGGCTGTGTGCCTGTGGGCAATTCAAGTAACCTTTCTCATCTGTAAAATGGGGGTAATAATGCTTGTCTTACCTACTTTGACAGGCTGATGTGAGAATTAAAGGGGATGAGGTTATTTAGCCTCTCTGGCCCTCAGTTTCCTCATTTGTAATATCTGGAGCACAGACTAGATAACCTCCGAGGTCCCTTCCTTATTGAATTCTACAATCCCGGGCCCTACAGCCATGAAGCAGTCTATGAAATGCGCTGTTAGCTATTTAATATTCCCAAGCTCTGGGAACCTTAGCACCCTCTTGAAGCAAAGGTCCTATAGATTCCTCCAGACCAGAGCCTCCACGGACACCCTACTCAGAAGGGAGAAAGAACAAAAGCAAGGAAAAACAAAAGCAAGGAAGATGAGCCCTTTTCTATTTTCTATAGGATTCTACTACTCAATTTTAGGACAGCTAGGTGCTGCAGGAGATAGAGCACCCAGCTTGAAGTCAGGAAGACATAAGTTCAAATCTAGCCTCAGATAATTACTAACTGTGTGACCTTGGGTAAGTCCCTTAACCTTGTTTGCCTCTGTTTCCTCATCTGTTAAATAAGTTGGAGAAAGAAATGGCAGACCACACCAATATCTGTATTCCGTGATTCCAAAAGAGCTCATAAAGAGACAAACATGACTGAAATGACTAAACAACAATACCACCCAATTTTAGTTAGCTCAGGAGTCTACACTGTGGGGAGGGGGATGCTGAGTTCAGATTGCTGGTTTTCTGGGTCACTTCTGCAGTTACCACCCATGGCCTTGGGCCATGCCACAGAGAAACAGAGAATTAGAAAGAAATTATTGAAGGAAGACAGAAGACATAGCCCCTATCTTTGGGCATCCCCCGGTCAATGGGGAAATTCAACCCCTGCCCTCAGAGAGCCCTTTGTCTGAAGAGAAGACATAGTCCCATTCCTCAGAGAGCACCTGTAGGAAAAAGCCATCAAAGACATCTCTGAAAAATGCCTGGAGACAAGAAAAGAGAAACCTTCCAGCAGGCAAAACTTCACATGGGCCTCATGTGACCTGAGGCCTAAGGAAAGGTAGAGCAAACAAGTGATGGTTGAGGGTGGGTCTGTGAGGGAGGAGACTGGTATGACAGTCAGGGAAGTAGAGACCAGAGGGCGAAGGAGACTGTACTGAAAAGACACAGACACTGCCATCGGGGAAAAGACTTAGGCTGTCCCCTGACTTTTTCTGTCTGCCTGAATCTACTTCTCCCTAGTCCAAGGGAGCATCCACCTGTCCCCTGCCCATCTGACCCAGCCCCATGATCATAGAATTATAGGATGTCACAGCAGAAAAGACTTTAGAGATCATTCTAGTCTGACCACCTCATTGTACAGACAAAATGGGCATTTGGGGAAGCGATGGTCAAGAGATTTGCCCAAGGTCATACAGCTAATGAAGATCAAAGGTGAGTTTCAAACGTAGGTCCTGGGTATTTTCCACTATATTGTAAATCATCCCTATAATTTAGTGCTTCTGGAATCTAGTTGTCCTGGGGGAAGGAAAGAAAAAATTTTCCATGCTCTGGGTTCATTCTTGGGGAGGTGGGAAGGGGCCAAGAAGGTGGAGGATCCACCACTTTGATGCATTTATTAAGATTCAGGAGGGGCTGTAAATCTGGGGCCTGCACACCTCTCAGAGATGTGTAGTGCTAATGGGGTCAGGCCCACGGGGGAAGGAGTTATACAAGCCCTGTTCCTGTTTCCCTACCCACATCTCTGGGCCGCCCACTCTGGGACCAAGGGGCAGAGGGGGTGTGATTCTCACCCTCATTTACAAACACTCAGGGCAGGTACAACCACACAACTGCAAGCAGCCCCAGCTCTGTAAACAAGACTGCCCCTCACCCCACACTGAGAGGTGGGGTTCTGAGTTTGTGGGGGGGGGGAGGTGAGAGGAATGAGCATCGCTGGGCCATCCACTGCCTCTGGCCCAAGCCCCTTCACGACCCAGGCCACCTATTTGGGAGGCACTGATGGGGTCAGGGTCATAGATTAGTCTGGGGCTCAGATCAGGCTGCAGTCACTGACCAGAATCAGGTCTGAGTTTGTGACTAGAGTCAGTGTTCATGCTGTAGTTAGCATCAAGTCTCAGCATGGGGCAAGTATTGGATAGGCCGAGTTGGGAACATTCCCTAGGATATTGCATGGTTACTTCTGCAGCATTTCTGCAATATTTCTTGGGACCCCTGAATCTCAGAGCCAGAAGGAATTTTAGAGACCATCTCACTGGATTCTTAACCTTTCTTGGGTCCTGAACCCCTTTGGCTGTCTTGGGAAGCCAATGGACCCCTTCTCAGAATAATGTTTTTAAATACATGAAATAATAATACACGGGGCAGCTAGCTGGCACAGTGGATAGAGCACCAGCCCTGGAGTTAGGAGTACCTGAGTTCAAATCCGGCCTCAGACACTTAACTACTAGCTGTGTGACCCTGGGCAAGTCACTTAACCCCAATTGCCTCACTAAAAAAAAAAAAAAAAAAGAAAGAAAAAATAATACATAGGATTATATAGAAGGAAGCCAATTCTATTGAAGTGGTTATCAAAATCTTTTAAAAACTAAGTTTATGGACCCCAAGTTAAGAACCTTAATTTAACCCAACCTTGCCTATGGACGTGGAGGAATTAAAGGACAGGACCAAGACCAGAATCAAGATTTTTCAACTTTCTGTCCAGGACTCTTTCCATTAAGCCACACTGCCTCCATTCTGAGAATCCTACAGGATTCAGAGCTGAGCTATGAAAGAAGGTTTATTTTCCCAGAGCCTCTTGAAAAGGCTTTGTTCCTATGCAGGGGAAGTAGTGGGTTCCGGGCTCAGGGTTTTCTTTTTTCTCTTTTGGAAACTTTTCGAAATCATTCTTCGTGGACCATGGCCTGAAAGTCCCTTTGACATTCCAGAGCTATCAGGTGCTGTGTCTTGGTGCTTCGAGAGATTGGGGATGTGGGGGAGGGAAAGGAGGAAAGACAAGGGCTGCTTCCTTCTGCCCTCTAAGGCATTTATCCCAGCCCCGCAATGATGCATGCTGTGACCTTGTGAAACCCATGTCGTATTTGCTTTATGTCTTTGTTATATTTAGTTACTTGGTATCATAAATCCACAGCTGGGTCCATCTCGTCCATCCTCCCATTTTACAGATGAGGAAACTGAGGTCCAGGGAAGGGAAGACCTACAGGTAATATTGGAGGTAGAATTCGAACCCAGATTCTCTGACTCCAGAAGCAATGTTCATTTCATTAAACCACCCTGATCTAGTGGAGTTACTCAAGTATGGGGATTGTTTAGTTTGTGTCTTTATTTCCTAGATAGGTGCTTAGGAAATGCTTATTGAAATAACAAATGAGTGGTAGTCATCACACCTCCCTGAGATTTTTTTTGCTATATCTATAAAATGGGGAGAAACATTTCCTTCACAGAATGATTGCTCTTTATAAATCTTAAAGTCCCATCAGAATGTGAGCTGCTATTTCTGTCTCATCGGTAATTGAGGTATATCTGTTTTTATTGTGTAATAATGCTAGTAATTACTCACTAAGACTTCCAGGATCCTGGATTCTATGTTATTCACTATGTGGAGGCATTATATCTACACATTGGTAAACAATCTTTGTGACTTGTGGTGGCTGAAAAAAAATAAAAAGACCTCCAGAAATAAGCCTTCTGATAATTGACTTCTCTGGGCTGATCTGGCTGGTCCTCAAAGGAAGGAAATAGGAGCCTCCTGTGTGCCAGGCACTGTGCTAAGTGCTTCACAATTATTATCTCATTTGATCCTCATAACAACCCTGGGAGGTAGAGGCTATTAAAAGGACAACAGATTGTCACTAAGCTTGTACGAAAAGCCTCGCCGTGTTGGTGGTCCCTGTCACAGCACATATTCTACTGGCATAGTGTTCAATTAAATTAAACCAACATTTATTTTTCACTTCTCAGGGGCACAGTGGCACAGAGCTAGGCATGAGGGACACACAAAGGAAAGGGAACGTATCTCTGCTCTCCGTGAGCTTCTACTCTACTTTTAAGAAGTACAGGTCCTCCACAGCAGAAAGAGACAAAATATATAATATATGCGGGAACACACACACACACACACACACACACACACACACACACACACACACACACACACACACCCCTAATTAATTTTGTTTGGGCTCTGAGCAGGTTATCTT
This sequence comes from Dromiciops gliroides, assembly GCF_019393635.1. NCBI lineage: Eukaryota > Metazoa > Chordata > Mammalia > Microbiotheria > Microbiotheriidae > Dromiciops > Dromiciops gliroides. The sequence continues at coordinate 82,079,826 of NC_057861.1, forward strand.
CCATGGCATTTGTGAATGAATGTCAGAGAAGCATTCAATCAAAGTATCTCTATGGTTGGAGGCATTAAATAAATAACCTTGTATAATTTTTTTCAATTTACAAGTGTTTACTTTCTCTCCCTCCTCCCTCCCTCTTCCCCCCAATTGAAAAAAAAGAAAACAAAAACAAAGGCAAACATCATCAGAACAAATATGCATAGTCGATCAAAACAAGTTCTCCTATTGGCTGTGCACCAAAAACATGTATCTCATTCTGCATGTGATTGATTGATTGATCTTACTATAGACACAGGAGAAAGCTAGGTAGAAGAGCATCTTTAAAGTTCTATTCATTAGGGGCAGCTGGGTGGTACAGTAGATAAAGCACTGGCCCTGGATTCAGGAGGACCTGAGTTCAAATCCGGCCTCTGACACTTGACACTTACTAGCTATGTGACCCTGGGCAGATCACTTAACCCCCATTGCCCCAGAACAAAAAAGTTCTATTCATTCTATCCCTTGACAAAGGGATAAAAATAATAAGTTTTTATTTGCTTTAGTTTTGTGCTCACTGTGACGATAGAGCTGGGAGACTCACTCAATCCCACAGGAGCTTCTCACTGAGATTCATAGCCACTCTAAGCAAGTTGAACCAGTCAGTCACATGGGAAAAAACAAGTGGATGAAGACTGTTTACGTGCCAGATCATGACAGCAGTCAAAAGCCCATTGAGTTAGTCTGTCAACACTAACTGATAATGCATAAGCAATGCAAGTGGACAAGTAGGAGACAGGGCATAATGGACAATGAGGTTGGAAAAATCAATTGGGTCCAGATTTTTAAAAATAAAATAGGAGGGCAAGGAGGGATACGGGGGGAAATTTAAGTGATGTAAAAAGCAAGAGATGTTAATAACAATTTTCTCCTCCTCCAGCATGCTGTGATCTAGTAAAATTGTCCTCTCTTCACACATAGCACTATACCTCTCATCTCTATTCCCTTGTACTAATCATTTATCTCCTCTTCTTTACTTCATAGAATACTTCTCCTTCAAGACTCAGAAATAATTTTGAAAAATAGTTAAACAATTGGAGAGAAATCCATTGCTCATGGCTGGGTCACACCAACAAAACAAAAATTATGATATTGCCTAAATTAATTTTAGATTTAGTGTTATACCTATCAGACAACCAAGGAGGTACTTAAAAGAGCTAAACATAATAATCACAAAATTCATTTGAAGGAGCAAAAATGTCTAGAATTTATAGGGAAATAAAAAACAAAAAGTATAAATAAAGGGACAGTAGCACTTCCAGACCTAAAATAAAAACAATAATTATCCAGCTCCTTCAGTTCCGGTTAAAAAATGGAAAAGTAAATAGGTGAAACAGATTAGATAATCAGGAATCAGAGATAATATAAATCAATAGCCTCATATTCAATGAAACACAAACTACTTGAGGAAGGATTTCCCATTTGAAAAGAAGTCCCAGGAAAGGACAGATTGACAAAAAAAAAATAAACTGGCAGCTTCAATCATAATAAGTTCTGAATAAATAAATGTTCAACTTAAATATGAATATTTCCAACATTTTAAGATAGAGGAAGATAGATGTAGCATCCCCAGTTATCACTGAAGGAGAGGCATGGGGTTGGGGAAAGAGAAAAATTCTTAAGCAAAAAAAGAATAAAGGAGCCTGCAAAAGATAAAGCAAATAAGTGAAATCACATGAAACTGAAAGGCTTTTTTTGAGCTCAAAATCAGTATGGCTTTCATCTCTAAAAATAACAATAGATAACATTTATAGAGTGCTTTAAGGTTTGTGAAGTGCTTTACACCTATCTCATTTGATCCTCACAAGTAGATATTATTATCCCCATTTTATAGATGAATAAACTGAGACAAACAGAGATTAAGTGTCTCTTCCAGGGTAACACAGCTAGTAAAGTGTTTGAGGCAAAATTTTAACTCATTTCCCCCCTGACTTCAGGGCCAGTTCTCTAGCCACTGTGCCACAGAGATGCTTTTTCCTTAGGTTGAGAAAAACCCAAACCTAATTTGACTGGAGAAAAACAAGATCTTTGCAGCAAGTATCTCTGATAGAGGCTGGTGGTCAAGATCTATGAGGAATTAATAAGACCAACCACCATTCACTAATTGTTAAGCAATTGAAGGATGAAGAGTCAAAGGGTCATAGATTAAAACCTGGAAGGAACCTCAAAGGTATCTAATCCAATACCCTCATTTTAGAAAGAAACTAAATCTCAGAAAGGGGAAGTGACTTGTCAGAGACACAGCTAGAAAGTAACAAAGCTAGGATTTGGGGGGGGAATCTTTGGGAAGACAGGAATACAGATACACTGTTGGTGGATCTCTATATTGGTTGGACCATTCTGAAAAGCAATTTGGAATTATGCTTTTTAAATAAGTGACTAAAATGTCCATGCCCTTTTACCTGGAGATCCAATTACTAGGGACATGAGTCAAGGAGGTCAAAGATAGAAAGAAATGTTCTATTTATATAGAAATAATAATTTATGATTTGTTGCTGAATAGCCATTTAGCATATCCAGAGAAGAACTGGAAATAACGTAGACTCCTCAAAACGGGGAATGGCTAAATTAATCATGACTCAAGAATGTAATGGAATATTATTGAGCTATAGGAAATGATCAAGAAAGCATGAAGAATTCAGAAAAGCATGGGAAGACATATATGAAGTGATCAGAGTCAAACAAGCCAAACCAGCCAAACAATATATCTAATCCATCATTTGATAATCATTTATCATGCACTTTCTTTGTGCCATCCCCTTGTGCTAGATGCTGTGATACAAAGCCAGAAAAATTCAACAGTCTCTCCTTTCAAGGTGCCCCACAATGACTGCAACAATGTAAACAGAAAGAAGAGAAAAAATGAAACTAAATGAATGAATGAATGTTGTGTAATTAAAATGACTGACTTTGGCTCTAGACAAGAGTTAGACAAGAGTTAAGAAAATATGCCTCCCTCCCATCATTGAAGAGGTTGAGAATTATGGGTGTGGAATGTTGGCTATGTTGTCAAAGGACTAATGTGTGGTTGGTTTTTGTTGAACTATTTTTTTTTCTTTCTTTTCAAAACATTTTTTTTACAAGGAAAAGCTCACTAAGTGGGGGTGGGAAAGGGAAGATATATTTGGAAATGAATGTGATGTAAAAACAAAAGACACCCTCAAAGCAGAACAAAAAAAATCTGGTGGTTTTTAGCAAATCTAATCCTTGTATGTGGTCCTTAGATTCCTTAGTAATGGTGCAGTGTCCAGATGCTGGCCGTGAGGTCCCCTTTCCTGGTCACATCACCTATGGAGGAATGTGGTCCCCTCTGCATAGGACATTTCAGGAAGACCACTGACAAATTAGAGCCCATACAGAGGGGGTTGATTAGAGTGATAGGGTGACCAGAGACCAAACCATGGGTTGGAAAAACCAGGCCCTGGAGACAAAGAAGCCTGATAATAGAGGAAACATCATCCCTGACTTCAAGTATCCATAGATATATCACAACTCAGAGGCACTGGATTTATGTTGTATCATCCCAGGGGGTAAAATTAGAGGTAGTGGGGTACGCTTGGGGCAGGAGGAGTGGGAAGGAGGGAGAGAGGCATATTTAGGTTCAATGTAAGGAATGTAATGTCCTAACAGCTAGAGTATGACATAGGAATACAGATAGTAATGAATTGCTCTTCCCTAACTGTGTTAAAGAAGAGAAGGGGCAGGTAAGGTGGTACAGTGGCTAAAACACTAGCCCTGAAGTTGGAAGGACCTGAATTCAAATCTCACCTCACTTACTAGCTGTGTGAGCCTGGGCAAGCCACTTACCCCAATTGCCTTAAACGTCTGGGACCATCTCCAGTCATCCTGATCTATATCTTGCCATTGGACCCAGATGGCTCTGGAGACTGGTGACTTTACACAGCCCTCCCTCACTTAAATCCAATTCGGTGCAAGTCATGACATCACCCCAACACCACGGTCCTCTTCAAGAATGAAGAGGACCATGCAGAAAGGGGAGAATGTATGACCCTGTGTAGGAGAAATAGTACAGGGAACCTGGGCAATTGGTGACAGGTTGCAGTATAACCTAATGACTTTTTCAGTCCCGATAATCTGGGGGTTTGTGACATAATGCAGTTACTCCCTAAAGCCAATTTCAGTCCACAGGTTTTGTCTGCCCCAGCCATAGGCATCCCTATCAGAGGGGGAATGAAGTCTTTCAGGCAGTCCCTAGCCCATCCTGAGTGCTCCCTAAGGACAATGTCCTCTACATCTCCTGGTCAGAGAAGTACACAGGATTGATCCCTGTGTTAAAGAAGCCTCTAGCCTAAGAGAGACGGCCGCAGCCTTTGGAGAGCCTTGGTTTGTATCGGTTGGCCTCTTGAGAATGGCCTCTGGTCACCAGAAACCCTGCACACCAGCCCTGCCTGGATCAGTCATGTTGGAGAAAAAAGGAAGATGGAGGTCTGGTGGCTGGGGAAGTGACTCAGCTGGAGCCGTCAGGCTTGATGAAAGCGAGGTTCCTGCACGCCAGTTTGAATTAGTCTCCTCCAAATTAAAAATATATATTGACTTAACTGACTAGGGTGTTTTGGAGAAGATGAAAGGGAGGGGAGATGAAATATTACAAATTAGATCATTAAGGAAGCAAAGAAGAGGAAGTGCATAAATTAGAGGGAATCGGGTGAGCTGTGAATCCCCCGCTTCACTCCAATTTAGAGGTTTAAAAAAAAAGTCAGAATGAAGGAGAACTAAACACACAACAGAAAACTAACCAGTCTGAGAGAATTCCATAAGGGTCTGCTTAGGAAGGAAACAGCAGATACTGAGAAAACGCCAGCAGGAGACAGAGCGAGGATGGGCTCATGGACCAAGTCCATCAGTGACTTACCCGTTCCTTGTCCATCAGTCTACAGAGGTTGCCTTACCTAGGAACAGGGGCTTGGAAGACTCCAAGAGGGACATCTTGTCTCCCCTATCAGAATGTGAGCTCTTTATAAACAGGGGTTGTTTTTACCCTTCTTTGCATGGTAATTGCACTTACTAAATGCTTGTTGACTTGTTGACTCCATGGCATAAGAGGCATTAGAATCTAACCCTGGGTTCACAAAGTTGTCATTTTAAAAAAATGGAGGCTATTTTAATACAATTGGCTTCCTCTGTAAGCCTATGTAGTCATTTTTTTTTTCATTTAAAAACATTCTGAAAAGGGAGCCACAGGATTCATCAGATTGCTCTCTCTTCCAGAGTCATTGGGGTCCAGTGGCAAGACAGGTCAGGATGACTGTCAATGACTCTGGGTGCAGTGGCAGACCTTGGTTTTTTTAAGCTAAGGTCTTTCCCAGGTCCCTGTTTGTCTGAGGCAACACATTTAGTAGTTAAGGGCTAGCTAAGAATTGAAGCAAAAGATGGCCGAGTTTGCCTTCACAAAAGAATCAGTCTCAGGGGGAAGACCCTCCAAGTTTCTGGCCAAGAACAGAAACAATTGCTATTTACACTCTGAACCATTATGGGATAATAGGTGGAAGGATAGAGGGTGACCTTTCAAAATATCCTGCAAAATAAATGCAGGATAGGGAAGGAGTTTCATGATGTCAATGATGATGGTCGGAGGTGTCAAACATAGACACTCTGAGTGTGTCTTGAACCAGATGAAAGTGTATGGGAAATATTTAACAAAATAAATAAAATACAATGGAACATAGATAATGTTAATATGTGGTTTTCTAAGTCAACATGAAGTCCACAGGGAGCCTTATGTACAATTTAATGTCCCCATTTCCATTTGAGTTTGACACCATTAATGATGGCAATGCCAAAGGATATGAGGATGACATCAGGAAGGGATATCGGGATGATATTGATAGAGGTGGGGATGAGGATGGGGATTACTGGATTGGAATAAGAATGATGTTGATGGTAACAGTGATGGGTGATGGTAAAGTTGATAGTGATAGTGAGAGGTTGGTGATGATGGTAATGTTGAGGGTGAAACTGATAATCTAAGTAGTGGTATGACAATAATGGTGGCAAAGGTAGTGCTTGGGGTACTGATAATAGCAGTAATGGTGATAACTATGATGCTGATGATAATGGCGAGGATGGTGGGTTGTATTGGTATAGAGAAGCAGTGCATAATACAGTGAAAGGGCATTGGGCCTAAGAAATCTAGGTTCAAATACTGTTTGCAATGTATGTATACTAACTGTGTGACTCCTGACAAGTCATTTAAACTTTCATAATGCTCAGATTACTAATTTGTTTTTTGGTTGTTTTTTTGTTTTGTTGTTTTGTTTTTAGTGAGGCAATTGGGGTTAAGTGACTTGCCCAGGGTCACACAGCTAGTAAGTGTGTGTTAAGTGTCTGAGGTCAGATTTGAACTCAGGTACTCCTGACTACAGGGCCGGTGCTCTATCCACTGTGCCAACTAGCTGCCCCCCACAGATTACTAATTTGTAAAATGATGATGATGATGATGGTATTTTTGCTACCTGCCTCACAGGGTTGTGAGAAAGACCTGAGTTCAGATCCAGCTTCAGACACTTAGTAGCCGTGTAACCTTGAATAAATTACTTACTGCTATCTACCTCAGTTTTCTCATCTGTAAAATGAGGGTAATAATTGTACTCACCCTTTTAAAGGTTGTTTTGAGGCTCAAATAAGATAATAATTGTAAGACATTTAACACAGTGCCTGGCACATAACAAATGCTATAGAAATACTATTTGATATTATTATTATTATCAAATCATTAATACTGTCCAACCAAGGTTTCATATACCATTCCTGAAGCTCCAAAGACTGAGACGCAAGGCAAAGACCTAGTGCCTCACAATCAGAGATTCTAATACCAAAGCGAACACCACAAGGATCAACCTTTCGGAAAGCAGACCTAATACTTCCCCAAGAGGAGTGGAATTTTTTGGAGATGTGCCTCATCTCCTGACATCTTGGGATATACCTGTTGAGCCAGTGTGTGTTCTTATCCTTATCCAGCTCAGTCCTAACACTCCTCAAGCTTTTACTCTTCACACTCCGTTGTTCCCCCCACATCCCTCACCCCTGTTATTCAAAAACTTCCCTTCATCCTTGATTCTTCCACTGATAATCTTTCTTGTACTCACTAAGACCTTTTTTTTTCTTTCCAGAAGATTCACCTCTTGAGGGCTTTTCTAGTGTGACAGCTAGGTAGCACCATAGGGAGCAGGTTGTGGACTTAGGAAGACCTGAGTTCAAATCCTGGGACAAGTCACTTAATCATTTTTTGCTTCAGTTTCCCCAACAGTAAAAATGGGGATGATAATAACACCCTTATCTTAGGGTTGTCATGAGGATCAAATAGGATATTTTGTAAAGCACTTAGCACAGTGCCTGCCACATAGTAGGCACTTTATAAAGGCTTATTCTTGTCCTCCTTCCCCTTGTTATTTCCCCAACACACAAAACCAGAAGCAGGGAACATATTCCTTGCTCCCTCCTCTGCTGCTATCACTTGGCCATTTCTTCTGTGAGGCTCACTCCATTTGCTAGTGTTATTGGGCCTGGGTTCAATTCTTTTGCCATGATTTATAATAACAACAGCTAACATTTATATAGCATTTACTCTGTGCCAAGCACTGTGCTAAGTGCTTACCGATTATCATTTCTTTGCTTTGCTTTTTTTCTTTTTCTTTTTTTTTGCAGGGTAATGAGGGTTAAGTGACTTGCCCAGGGTCACACAGCTAGTACATGTCAAGTGTCTAAGGCTGGATTTGTACTCAGGTCCTCCTGAATCCAGGGCTGGTGCTTTATCCACTGTGCCACCCAACTGCCTCCTATTATTTCATTTCACATTCAAAACAACACTGGGAGGTAGATATTATTGTTACACCCATTTTATACATGGAGAAACTGAAACAAATTGAGGTTAAGTGGCTTGTCCAGGGTCATGCAGCTACTAAATATCTGAGGCTGGATTTGAATTCAGTTCTTCTTGACTCCGGTGCTCTATCCACTACACCATTTACCTGCTCTCCACCCCACTCTTGTTTTCATACTTGATTTAAATATATCCATTAATATGTCTTTAAATCTTGGACTCCCATTTCATCACCCAAAACTGTGCCATATCTATGATTTCTGAATTTGACATTTCCCTCTCTGATCATAATCTTCTGCTCTTCAGTCCATCCCTTTGTTTCCTAAACCTCAGCCCTAACCCTGTTCTTTATCTGTGTTCATGTCTTCAGTCTCTCTATCCCTCTCTGTCTCCCAGGCCCATGTTCCTGTTCCTTACAGGATCAGAGTTCAACCAGTTAGGGGGCCCTGCTGGCCAGCTGCCTGATCCCATTCAGACCAAAATACTATCAGGCATATGCTCATGCCTAGGTGTTATGCCCTCTATCCACCACCAGAGGTAATAACAAACTCTCTCTGGCTCTCAAAAAGCCGACCATCTTTCTCCCTTAGCTTGACTCCTTTTTATAGGTGACAACATGCCTCATTATGCTAAAGGTTTAATGTGGATTTATTATATATATTTATGATGTTAATATATTTATTACAAAGATGATATATTATTTTATATGATAGGCTTATAGGACCATTGACTTAGAGCTCGAAGGGACCTTGGGCTTTATCTAGTTTGACCTCATTTTACAGATGAGAAACCTAAGACACAGAGGAGTTAATGACTCACCAAAAAGGAAACAGAGAATGAGTAGTGGAATCAAAATTGGAACCCAGGTTTTCTGACTATATCTGACCTCCTGTCCATTGAAACATACTTCAGCTCCATCTGATCAGGAAAAAACAAACAAACAAATTCTATCAATCCATCTTCCCATTATGGCTGTATTCATTTGAAGTCATATGCAAAAGCACAAACTACATAAAGTTCTTAAAATATAACATTCAAAAAGAAATAAAGAATAAACACTTGAAAGCATTCAGCATAGTCAGAGTGGCTGTGGATCCTTCCTAGATCAAGCAGCTATTAGCCTTGGTTCAACACGGCAAGACAAAAACCCAAGAATTCAAAGAAATAATTCCAATGCCCAGATTCAAACTTTCCTCTCCCCATGGTCCAAGGAAAGAAAGACATGAGCCACTCATAGTGTACTATGGCTAATTTGGACACTGGCGATCCTGGCCACTTTCTGCAGCTGATGCTTCTCATCTCAATTCTCACCCTGCTTTTTATGTTCTGAACATCCCTCTTTTCTCTGCTCCCACCCCTGCTCAAGCCCAAAGGAAAAGGGGTGCTGACTTGCTATTAAAATCTCAGAGCAAGGAAGAAATTGCAGGGCAAGAAACAGCTTGGCTCCATGCCAAATGTTATCTTGTTCCTGCCTGCCCTTTCTCCTTGAAAAGCCCTGGGCACTGGCTGGCATCCCATGTCACTTTCCAATGGCCAATCCTGTCTCCACCTGCTTCAGCTTTCTCTGTCACTGCCTTGGCTCCAAAGCTTTGTGGGCAGGGCTTACAGACATGCTGCCTGCCCAGGGCATGACTCTTACATCAGGATCATAGATTTCAAGATGGAAATGACCCTAGAGATCCCCTTCATTTTACAGATGAGGAAACTAAAGCCTATAGCCATTGTGACATGACTAAAGTCACACAGAAATAAGTGGCTGAACTGGAATTTAAATTCAATTCCTCTGACAAAAATCTTGATATTTGTTCCTACTTTTATCACCAGTGCCAATAGTTATACCCGTTAAAATACACATCGTGCTCCACCCGTGGTTTCACTGCTTAGTGTCCTGCTGCTCTTTGCATCCTGCCAGTCATCACCTCTAGATCACCCAAAGCCACCAGCCTTCTCAAAACACGGCATTCCGAGCCACTGGAGGAAAAACACATGACCATACTTAACAGGGTCCACTGCAGCTTCATGTTAACTAATCACAAACGGATTCCCTCAGTGCTGCCAGAAATCCTTTCATTCTTCTTGATTGGTTCTTTGTACCACTCCCCTCTAGCAGCTTTGGTAATCCTCTTCTTACCCTTAATACAAAATGCTTCCCCCAAACCCCTCCCCAATAGTTCTCATAGGTTCTACTTTAATGAGAAAATGGAGCTATCCAAAGTGAGTTCCTGCATCTCTGATCTCTGCCTCCTCGCTTTGCTGGCTTAAGATCTGACTAAAATCCCACCTTCTACAAGAAACCTTTCCCAATCTCTCTTAATTCTAGTGTCTCCCCTCTGTTGATTACTTCCTATTTAACATGAATATAGTTTGTTTGTATGTAATTGTTCATATATTGTCTTCCTTATTAGAGTGTGAGCTCCTCGAGGGTAGGGACTATCTTTTGTCTTTCTTTATATCCTCAGAACTTAATACAGCACTTGGCACATAGTAGGTGGGTTAATAAATGTTTATTTACTGATTAACTGATACTCCATACCTCAAAACCCCTCTGCATAGTCATCTATCCTATTCTGATCTCCTTTCTGAGGAAAAGACAGCATTCTCTTTGCTAAAGGAGGAACCCCTCTACCTGTGCCCTTTGTTCTATCCATTTCATCTGTTCCAGGATCTTACCCTCTCTCTCCCCTTAAGTTATTTCCAATACCCTTCCTTTATTTCACTGTCAAACTCCTAGACAAAACCATCTACACACTCAATGTTTCCAGCCTCCACTTTCTCAACTCCATTTCTAAATTCTTTGCAATTTCATCTCCAGATCCACCACCCAGTCAATACTGTACCCCTTACCAATAATCACAACTGCTAAAGACAATGGCTTTTCCTCAGTCCATTTAACTCTTTGACTTTTCAGTAGCTTTTTCATATAGCTCATGACTCCTTCTTCATTGATACGTCCCTCCTTTCTGTGATACTGCTGTCTCCTGGATCTCTTCTTAACGTTCTAACCTCTAATCCGTCTCCTTCTGGGGGAAGATGATCCATCTTCTGTTTCCTAAATGTTATCTCCTAAAATTCTGTCCTAAGCCCCCTCTCCTTGCCCTGCCTCGCCACTCCCCTCCCCTCCCCTCCTCTCCCCTCCTGTCCCCTCCCTTCCCCTTCTCTCCTCTCCTCTCCTCTCTTCTCCTCTCATCTTCTCCCTTCCTCTCTCTTCCATAAATGCATGGCTTTATTTTCATAGAGATTTAGCAGAGATGGAGAAGCAGGTTTATGAGTTATAGAATCATAGCACTGGAGAGTTGGAAGGGATTTCAGTGACCATCTCATGAAAATCAACCATGAAAGGAATCATCATTATAATATGCTTGATCAGTGGTCATCCATTTGCTTGAAGACCTCCAAGGGGGTGGGGTGAATACACGGGCAGCTAAGGCAACCTATTACAGTTTTGGATAACAATAATTATTAGGAAGTTTTTCTATGCTTGTTGACTGACTAGAAGATTGATCAATATCTAGCCTGAATTTATTTCTTTTCAATGTCTACAATGTCCCTTGTCTGCATGACAACCCTTGAATTAAATACTTGAAGACCCCTAGCATCTCCCTGCTACCCCCAAGTCTTCTCCTCATTAAGCTAAAAGTATCTGGCTCCTTAAACCTATCATTACTGTCAATCATTATTGATATGTTCTTAGTTGCTTTTTTAGATGGTAATAAATTATGATATTTTCTCCTAAGGGATTTGCATTCTTCCTCCCCTCATTTCCCACCTTGATATCATAGGTTCATTGATTTAGAGCTAGAAGGGACATCAGAGAATATCTGTCCAACCCTATTATTTTACAGATGAGAAAATGAGACCTGGGGAAACGAAGTGACTTTCCCAAGGTAAATAGATAGTAAAATACTAGAGTTAGGATTTGAATCCCAGTTCTCTGACTCCAGAGTCTCTATCTTTGCACTGTATCACAATGCTACCCTCAAAATTATATTGCCACCAGCATAGACGTCTTCTGTTTACATGCTATCTAGTCCAGCTACTATTTCCATCTCTATTTTTAGTGCCATTTTTACTTCCTCATGCAACACATTATGGAGTGCATTATTATGGTCTGAATGTGGTTACCTTGCTACAAATGGAGTGATCTAAATATATACACACACACACACACACACACATATATATATCTTAATAGATTTTTTCCACTCTTCATATTATTCTAGTTTTACCCTTAGATGACCATATAACAATCTAAATTGATTAGGTTTCCTTTCTCCAAGCTTTCTATAAACTTGTTTTATTCCCCTCTTCCCACTACTTCTTGCTTTTTTCATTAGGTAAAGTTGCTTATAGTCTTCTACCATCTTGCTCTATTAGATTTTTCATTTAATTGATGATCCAACCTTGTTGTTCCTAAAGCTTTTTCCACTGAGGTATTTTTTTCCCTTAATTATTTTCTTTACCTCATTGTGACAATTGATTTATGTAATGTAAACATCCTTGGAAATGGCGATCGTCTATATTAATGTCTGTTCTTTTATCCATTTCCCATTTTTAATAATCAACAGCTTGTTTAGATAGGCCATGTTGGATTTCCTAAACTACATTCAATATTTTCTTCTCATTTTGATTCTTTCTTCTAATTTGTTATTGATTTTGATCTTTGCTCTAACGAGATGAAGCATAGAAAGCTTACTTAGGAATGACTCCCAAATCAGTAATTAGTCATTTCCTATATATATCTATATTCAACTCAATGATTAATTCAGTGCTTGCCATGTTCTTCAACTCCCAATGATTTTCTTTTTTAAAAAAGTATTCAAGATGTACAGAAATGAGGCTTTTATATGATATACAAGTCTTCATCCTTTTTCATGTATTACTCCTGTAACTTGTTTTCCTTTATGGGGGGTTGGAAAAGATGTTTTGGAAGCAATAGCTATACAATTTGGTCATTAATTAGGTACAAAGGAGATGAAGAAGAAAAAGTCAAGAATGATTCTGAGGTTATAAACCTGAGTGATAGAAAAAATAGTGGTTCCCTAGGCAGAAATAGAATTTGGAAGAGGGATGTTGGTGGGGGTGACAGAAGGGGAAATAATAAGTTCCATTTTTAACATTGTGAGTTCAAGATAGTGATAGGGCATGCAGGTGGAGCTATCTAGCAGGCAACTGATGACACATTACTAAGCTTAGGAGGGAAGTTGAAGCTATGTGTTATTATTAATGATGGCTGTCAGTAAATATGGTTTCAAAAACCCCTTACATTACTTCATGATGGCAAAATTCTTTCATGTGCATTCTCTTATTTGATATGCGCAGCAGCCTGGGGAGATAGTAGGACAAGGGTTCATATTTTCACTTTAAATGAGAAAACTGGGGTCCAGAGAGGGGCACTAAATTGTCCAATGTCACACAATTAGTGAGTAATCTACCTAAGTGTGACATTTTTTCCATGATGATAATGACATTAAATTACTTATCTATGTAGTTCAGAGGTAAGTTGTTTCAATTGTACACAATATTTTAATATTCTTTCTTTTCAAAAACCAGTTCCAATCTTAGCTTTATTGAATTAATGGTCTGATTACTCATAGAAAGCTCGCTTAGGGATACAACTCATGTATGCATACATACGTGTATGTGTATTGTTTATGTATACATATATGATTTATCATCAGCCTGTTTCCTGTCTATTAATATTGTGGTAAAAAAATATGAAAGTTTTTTAACAGTCGGTGAGGATAACTGAAAGACTCCAGTTTCTGAAGGACCACCCTTTTGGGGAGGAGACCAACAGTCCACCTGCTGCGCACGCCAGACTGCCTGCTACGCACTCGACTTCCGGGGTGGAGAGAACGGAAGTGGGGCTTTTTCCTGCTCTGCTGGTCTCCTGACTGCGCTGCACAGATGGTCTCTCTCTCTCCAAAGGTGGCCTTTGGTTTTGGTGAGTTTTTATAAGGAATATAGACTAAGCTTAGACTTAAGATGATTTGTATTGTGTTTCTACTTTCCTATCCTTCTAATCAACATCACCTTGTGACTACCATAACAATAAAAGGTCTATCTAGAAAACCAAAAGCTTCTTCCATTTGCTAGTCTGGGAGATAAATTAAGGGAAAGGTTAAGTAGGGGAGATTTATGATCTAATATCCAATTTTAAATCTCACAATATACAAGCTGTTGTTCTGTTGTTTCAGTCATGTATGACATTTTGTGACCCCATTTGGGTTTTTTTGGCAAAGATATTAGATTCCTTTCTCTAGTTCATTTGATGGAAGAGAAAAACGGAGGCAAACAGGATTAAGTGACTTGTCCAGGGTCACTCACCTAGTAAGAGTCTGAGGCCAGATTTGAACTCAGGAAGATGAATCTTCCTGACACGTGTCCAGCACTCTATCCACTGTGCCACTTAGCTGCCTCAATATTTATTAAGCTACTTCATTCATTAAATCAGTTTTTGTTCACCATATCCAAAGCCTACTAATTCTTTTATTGAAGAAAGTGTTCATAATATAGATGTGAGGCTTCTCTATAATCTACAAGCCTTTTGATATTCCTATACCTTCTTCCTGAACTACATTTTCTATGCATTTCTCTCCAATCAAGTTACCAAGTATTAATTTGGATTAAATTAATCTGGAGGCTCTTACCTAGTTTTCCAGAGAATTCCTCTATCTTGGGGGCAGCTAGGTGGCACAGTGGATAAAGCAGCTGCCCTGGATTCAGAAGGACTTGAGTTCAAATCTGGCCTCAGATATTTAACACTTACTAGCTGTGTGACCCTGATCAAGTTACTTAACCCTCATTGTCCCGGAAAAAGAAGAATTTCTCTATCTCTTCATCTTCAGCAACCAATGTTGTTGACACCTAAGCTGCAGTTATTTCATGGTAGTTTTTTTACAGATGCTTGTTATTAAATACTATAAGATATGATGATGAATAACTATCCCATCAAATGTTTCTTATGGCTCACTTCATCAAGTTATTTCCTTGCTTTGCCAGGAGTAGCCATGAGCTATCATTTAACTACAATTTCTTTCCTTCTTCTGGTGTCATTTAAAATTACACCAGATGTCCACTCATTGACTATTGGACAAAAATTTCATATTTAGATCACAAATAGTAAAATTAAAATTTATTGATTGTCTAAAGACTATGTGATTCTTCTTTCTATTCTTTCACCATTCACTACAGAAGAAGAAGAGGGCCTTCCAAGGAGTGATGGTCATTTAAAATATTTTTCATTTTTATTGGATTTACCTTGGGCCTCCAGAAAGGAAAAAATCAGTTGCCAGCCTACTGGTAATGTGTCTCTCTATAATTATCTAGGTTGCTCGTCAGATGATTGACTCAGTGCGTTGCTGAGACCATGTTCAAAGCCTTTCTGGAATGATAAACCTCCCAGAGCTTATGATTGGCGGCATGACTTTTGAGAACCCCAGGCTTACACCCCACACTACAGTGAAGCACCTAAGTTGGACTGGGTGGAAGATTTCTAAATTTTCTTCTTTGTAGGTAAAATTGTGCTAATTTCATTGAGCCCCAGGATATTAAAGAACCTCCTATAAGAGATCTGGGCATTTGCCCTATCCAACATCTAGGGAAAGACCAAGTGGATGAAAAAATTTCAACCATAATTCAACATGCATTTTGGCTTCTATAGAGTTTTATGTCATCACTAATAATAATAACAGCTACCAGTTATACAGTGCTTACTATGTGTGGTGCTAAGTGTATTAAAATATTATCTCATTTGATCCTTACAACAACCCTGGGGATGTAGGTGTTATTATTATCCCCATTTTATAGTTAAAGAATCTGAGACACAGAGGAAAAGTGACTTTTCCAAGGTCACACAGCTAGTAAGTGTTTGAGGCTAAGTTTTTTTTTTTTTTTTTTTAGTAATGCAATTGGGATTAAGTGACTCACCCAGGGTCACACAGCTAATAAGTGTTAAGTGTCTGAGGTCAGATTTGAACTCAGTTCTTCCTGAATCCAGGGCTGGTGCTCTATCCACTGTACCACCTAGCTGCTCTGAGGCTAAGATTTGAACTCCAGTTTTCCTTATTCCAGAGCCAACATGCCACCTAGCTGTTTACTATGTATGTTTGCTGCCACTATGCATACTTGGGACAGACACTACAGATGGACATCAAATTGTGCCCAGAACTGAACAGGAAGATAAGAGCAGGCTTCATTGCTTTTGATAAATTACAAAGTTGACCTCTGGCTTCCCATGAAAGCAAAGATTCATCTTTATAATACAAACTTCCTACTGTTTCTGTATGACAGCAAGACATGGAACACCATGTTCTCTAAAGGGTGAAAATTGAGTATCATGCAGAAGGCAATGGAGACACGTGATGGGGACAATCAGGCTGCTCCATATAACCAGTGAAGAACTCCTAAGAAGAATAAGAAGAAAAGCAGAATGCAGAAATTGTTATAGGAAAAGAAAGTGGGCTGGTCATATGAAAAGAAGAGGAGAGGCCACTGAAGTGCTCAGATGGCACCTTGGCATTGTCAGGGGAAATCAAAGACCTCCAGTACATTGGGATGATCCTGCATTGTGAATAATGGGAGGACCGGGGTAAGAATCACATAGAATGAGCAAGCATTGATGGGCTTCGATCTGTATTTTTAGGAAGAAGCTCAGGAATCGATGAGAGCACAGATCCATTTGGGTTATTTGAGGTGGCTGGTGCTCCTTGTGATTTCTCTGTAAGCCTTTGTCTTCCTCCAGTTCCATATCAGGAATGTTCTCCCACTTCATATTGTAACCTGTGGTTCCCCTGAAGGCTCAGATGAAATGCTGCCTCTTTTTACAAGAAGCCCTTCCTGATTCCTTCAAATAAGTAATTACTTGTAATTGTTTGTATATGTTTATGTAGCATCCTCTGCCATGTTGCTGTTTCCTCAACGTGCACTCTACCCATGGATTGTTGTTGCCCATAGAATGGCTGATTTTTCCTTTTAGGGTTCTAGAGATAATCGGATTTGGGTTTCAAGTTTCCACATGGTTACTTGAATCAAAACAAAGTGGGAGATACATGTGGATGTTCCAAGGACAGACCTCCTGTGGGCCAGTGTGTACCTATTTGCATTTTTTGTATCTGTGCACATATAAGATCCCCAGATTAGAATATAAGATTCTTAAAGCAAAGACTTTTTTATTTATATCATTGTATACCCAGTATCTGGGACCTAGCAGGTCCTTGATAAGTGCTTATTGAATTTAGTTGAATTAAATTGAAACAGTGATGATGAAGTCTCACATTTGAAGCGAAGTGATTCTCTGAATTTAGGTCTTCTGAGAATTAAGAGACCTCCTCATCAGGAAGTTGGATGAACCTTCCAGGAATGAGAAGCATCTCATCAGAAGGCAGGGCTTTTATGGGCCTGACTTCTGGACTGGGTTACTACTTGAAACTACCAGCTCCATTAGAGAAAAAAATGTGTTTTCACATCCAAGACTTACTCATTGAAACCTGGATGTAGCTTGAGTCCTAACCCTGATCACTCACTGAACCTTGACCTTGTTCACATTCAGCTCTGTCTTGCCCATGGCTATAGATTGAACCCTCACAGAATGAGCCCAGACAGTGGCCTCAGTCCGAGTCTGACCCTGGCACTCTTGTCATTGACTGACCCCTGAAACCAGTCACGACAGTCTAATCCTGCCAGCTCTCATACATCTGGGAACTGGTGACCTAACCAAGAGGCTTAGGTAGCAGAGTGTGGATAGGCTAATGCAGACCTTACACAAGTCCCAAATTAGAGTCCATATTCTCCAGATGAAAGGTAAATCCATTTAATCTCACTGCTGCTATCCGATCCTCCATTTTTTCTTCCTCAAATTCCTGAATTTTCCTTGCTTCATTCTGGTCCTCTGCATCTCAGGGAAATCTATTTTGTCTCTACTCCATGAGCATGGTGATTGACTAAGGGAAACTGACCCGAGGAACAGTGTCTACTCCCTGCCCCCCAAAAGCACCTGCTCTATGATAAGACTTATGAATTATATGAAGTTCATACTGTTCTCTTCACACCAGGATGGAAGTGTTGGGTGTTACCTGGGAATCTTTAAATTGGGACAAAGGAAAAAAAATGGGACAAAGGAGAGTAGCAGGAAGATGCCCTTCTGACCCAGAAGGAAGTTCCACTTGTTCCTTTCCCCTGTCTGTTGCTCAGAGAGCACAGATAGCATTACCACAGGGTCAGGTCTGGCAGGAGGTCCCAGGTCTTCCCTCTCCCTTCACTCTTATACCTATGTACTATTTCTGAGATTCCTCAAAGTGCAGGTTTATTTCCTCCCACTCTAAGACTTAGAACTATATTTGTACAGTGCTTTGAAACTTCCAAAGACTTTAATAGTTTCCAAAGTGCTTTTACACCTGTGGCCCATAGGTCTCTCTCACCTCTTAGTTTCCTCATTGATTGGATGATTCCTCATTCATCATGGAGACTTTGAATGGTAATTTTGCTCACATCTGGTTCACAAACTGGGAAAATTCTGAAGTTAATTCAGGCTCAAGTATCTGACTGCTCATCATGCTAAGAGACTCCCATGGCATGGCAGTAGAACAGTAAAGCATTAATCAGGACAGAAACGAATTTTTTTAAAAAAAAAGAGAGCAGGATACAGTAACAAACAGATCTCTGAATGAGGAGTGGGTATTCCCTTTTCCATCAGAGAAGGATGGGGAATGAGGGTCTACTCAGATAGAGCAAGGTTTAGGCAAGGTCCCTCTTCATAAAAATGGAGTGAGAGATTGGAAACTTCAGAGCAGGCGGCTTAAGCATTAATGCTTAGGAAGCACTGAGGAGGGGATACTCCCTTCCTTACTTCTCACTTTCCTTTCTGTTCCTAGTTTCTGAATTCACCTCCCAGTTTGGTTTGCCTTAGAGAAAAACTTGTTGCTCTCTCCCTCTTCATCTTCACAAACCCCAGTAGAGACCTCTATCAAGCCCCTATCTTTTTTTTTATCAGGGAAAAACAAAACTTCCCTGTTGGTTTTACCAAGAAAAGGATGAGCTCATTCCTGCTTAGCTACTGATGACAAAAAGCTACTCAGCTCCCCTCCTTATGTCTAGGGAATCTCTCTCCCTCCCTGGCAAAGAAAAGGGGAAGAGAGGGAGCTTCACAAAGACTCCCACATTCTGAAGACCTGCTGGCTACATTATCTCACTGGACCCACAAAATTTGGCCTGAGAAGGGGGCAGGGCAGGGATTATTAGCCACCAACTGAAGGATGGGAATACTGAAGCCAAAGAAGGGGCATAGTGATTGAGAATCAGTTACCTTAACCTTGGGTAAATGACCTTTTTTTTTTTAATGTCTTCTCTATTAGATATGAGTTTCTCAAGGACAGGGATTGTCTTTTGCCTTTCTTTGTATCCGCATCTCTTAGTACAGTTCTTAGCACATAGTAGGCACATAAATGCTTGCTTGACTATTGATTATATAAATGTTTTGATAATTATTTCAATGTAATTGGTTTCCTTTGTCTTCCTATGTATATTATTTTATGTATGGAAAATATTACTCTGAGGAATTCATTGGTTTCATCAGACTACCAAAAGGGTCCGCAACACACACACACACACACACACACACACACACACACACACACAGAGTTAAGAACTCCTACCTTAAACAAGCCTTATACAAGCACGAAGTCTACTATCTAGGGGAGGGGGGAGGGAGGGAAGGAAGGGAGAAAAATTTGAAATTGGAAATCTTATCTAAACAAATGTTGGAAACTAAAATAAATAAATAAACAAACAAACAAACAAACAAATTAAATAATATAATGAATTTTTTAAAAAGCACAAAGTCAAGGTCCTTCACTGGTCTTGTGATCCTTATTTTTAATGTTCATCCTAAAATGTAGCTTGTAGAATTAAACACTAAGCTCCGGAAATGGTCCGACCAGGGCAGAGCAGAGCAATATATTCAACTTCCTACTACTGAAAAATTCCTCTCTTAAGACTTGATTGACTTCTGGGGTAGAGCCAAGATGGCAGAGGAAAGGCAGTGAGCTCTCAAACTCATGACACAATCACTCTAAAAAGCATCCAAATAATTCCATAGGACAATTCCTGGAGCAACAAAATCCACAGAAGGACAGCTTAGAAGGTCAGAAGGAGGGAGCTGCTGTGCTGAGACAGGAGTGGAGCCCAACCCCACAGTCACCTTGACACAGATCCAGGCCCAGGAAGGCCTCTCCAGAGAAAGAGACCCCCAGAGCCTCTGAATCAGCTGCAGTACCAGTGTCATCTGGAACTAAGCTCACAGTCTGGTGAGAGGGTTGAGGCCTTGGCAGGGGATAGATTACAGGGGTCTCTGCTGGTGCTGAGGCAGAACTTGGGTTTTTCACCCCTGCTGGGAACCAGAGGTAGGCTTGGAATAGAAGTGGCCCAGGTGGGGGAGGGGCACAGGTTCGTTGGAGCTGACAACACACAAAACTAGTTGATTAGCAAATTGGTCTGGGGTCATCTACGGACCACAGAACAGGCCAGGAAAATGAAGAACCTGATCCTCTTTAAATCATACCACCTGGGACAATGCAGCCAGAAAACAGTGCCCCACTTTAAGAAGCTAAAAGTCCAAGGAAAAGAAAGGCAGATGAGCAGAAAAAGGTGAGGACAATAGAAAGTTTCTTTAGTGACAAGGAAGATCGAGGTGCAGCCTCAGAGGAAGATGTCAAAGTCAGGGGCCCTATATCCAAAGCTTCCAAGAAAAATATGATTTTATCTCAGGCCATAGAGGTGCTCAAAAAGGACTTTGAAGATAAAGTTAGAGAGGTAGATGGAAAAATGGAAAGAGAAATGAGGGTGATGCAGGAAAGACATGAGAAAGAAGTCAACAGCTTGAAAAGTCAAATTGGCCAAATGGAAAAGGCAGTACAAAAGTTCTCTGATGAAAATAATTGCCTAAGAATTAGGATTGGACAAATGGAAGCTAGTGACTTTATGAGAAACCAAGACACAATAAAGCAAATCCAAATGAATAAAAAAAAAAATAGAGG
Organism: Dromiciops gliroides; assembly: GCF_019393635.1. Classification (NCBI taxonomy): domain Eukaryota; kingdom Metazoa; phylum Chordata; class Mammalia; order Microbiotheria; family Microbiotheriidae; genus Dromiciops; species Dromiciops gliroides. Next base: position 82,100,730 of record NC_057861.1, read on the forward strand.
GCACTGTGAAATATCTTCTTGGAAAAACTGCTGACCTGGAAAATAGGTCCAGGAGAGAGAATTTGAAAATTATTGGTCTACCTGAAAACCATGATCAAGGAAAGAGCTTAGACATCATCTTCTAATAAATTGTCAGGGAAAATTGCCCTGATATTCTAGAAGCAGAAAGTAAAATAGAAATTGAAAGAATCCACCAATCACCTCCTAAAAGAGATCCCAAAAGGAGAAATCCTAGGAATATTATAGACAAATTCCAGAGCTCTCAGGTCAAGAAGAAAATATTGCAGGCTGCCAAAAAGAAAGAATTTAGGCACTGTGGAGCCCCAGTTAGGATAGCACAAAATCTAGCAGCTTCTACATTAAAGGACCAGAGGGCATGGAATATGATATTCCAGAGGGCAAAGGAATTGGGCTTACAACCAAGAATCACCTATCCAGCAAAACTGATTAGAATCTTTCAGAGGAAAAATGGGACTTCAATGAAAAAGAGGACTTTCAGGTCTTTGTGATGAAAAGACCTGAACTGAATGGCAAATTTAACTTCCAAATACAAGACCCTAGAGAACCATAAAAAATTGGAGTTGGGGGACATACCTGGGGTTGTGCAGTGAGTGACTGTCTTGTGTCTGAGGTCGGGTTTTGGCTGGGATCCACCTGGGTCTAGGGGGGATACTTTGTCAACCATGTCACCTAGCTGTCCCATGATGACATCTTTAGGGTTAAATTGAGGGGTGAGGGGAATGCCCTGGGGGAGGGGGAAGGGCAGAGGTAGCATGGGGTGAAATTCCACATGAAAGAAACAGGAAAGGAAAGGGCTTATGGAGTGGTGGAAGAGATGGGGGAAGAGCAGGGCAGTAAACTAATTTTACACTCATCAGAATAAGTTCAAAAACCTTAATCTCATCAGAGTTGCCTCAAGGAGGGATTAACACACACACTCAATTGGGTGGAGTGATCTCTTTAATCTGGGCAGTAAATGACCCTAATACTCATCAGGATTGGCTGAAAGACCTCAATCTCATTAGAATTGGTTCAAGGAAGAAATAACATACACATTCAGTTAGATGGAGTAATCTATCTAACCCTGTGGGAAAATAGAAGGAGGGGATAGAGAGGGGCAAAAGAAGGGTGAGAAGATTGGGGGGAGGGGACAGACAGAAGCAAATCCCTTTTGAAGAGGGATAGGGTGAAAGAATATAGGTAATATCATGGGGAAGGGAATAGGATGGAGGGAAACCATTAACAATAGTAATCATGGGCAGCTAGGTGATGCAGTGGATAGAGCACCGGCCCTGGAGTCAGGAGTGCCTGGGTTCAAGTCTGGCCTCAGACACTTAACACTTACTGGCTGTGTGACCCTGGGCAAGTCATTTAACCCCAATTGCCTCACTAAAAAAAAACACAAAAAAACCCAATAGTAATCATGAAAAAAGAGAAAAGGGGGGAAATTATACAAAAATATTTATAGCAACTCTTTATGGTGGCTAAGAATTGGGAATTAAGGGAATGTCCATCAATTGAGGAATGACTGAAGAAGCTGTGGTATATGATTGTAGTGGAATGGTATTGTGCTATAGGAAATGACAAAGGGAATGATACCAGAAAAACCTGGAAAGACTCATATGAACTAATGTATAGTGAAGTGAGCAGAACTGGGAGGACATTGTGCATAGTGACAGCAGTACTGTTCAATGAGCAATTGTGAATGACTTAACTACTCTCAGCAATACAATGATCCAAGACAATCCCAAGGGACTAATGACAAAGCATACTATCCACCCCCATAGAAAGAACTGAAAAAAGAGCACTTGTGGATTGTACTTATATAACCTATATCAGATTAGTTGATGTCTTGTGGAGTGGGGAGGAAAGGGAGGGAGGGAGAAAAATTTGGAACTCTTAAATCTTATGAAAATGAATGTTGAAAACTAATGTAACTGGAAAAAATAAAATAAATGTTTGTTGCACTGAAAAAAGTAAACAAAAACATAATTGGGAAATATTTAACAAAATAAATAAAAAATGCATTAGAACACAGACACACACACACACACAAGACTTAATTAACCTTTCTAGGTGCCAGATCATATTGTTGGCTCTTATGGAAATTGTAGTCTATTGTGGGGAAAAATATTAAAAAAACAAAACAAAAAAATACTGCCTTCCAACTTTGCCTCCACCATCTTACATTTGTGAAATATTTTTTGAACCCAGGTGTAAAACTTTACATTTATCCTAATTAATTTTTTAAGTAAATGGGTGTTTACTGACAAGATATAACAATATCAGAAGTCAAACATTTTCATATTTGGGATATGAAAGGTAGGTGCTATTATTATCTAATTTTTACAGGTGAGGAAATTGAGGCAGATAGAAGTTAAAGGACTTGCCCAGAATTAATCAGCAAGTACATGTCTGAATTCAGCTCTTTCTGACACCAGGACCAGCACTTTATCTACTGTGATAGATATCCTGGAATAGTATCTTGGACTTTTGATAACAGCCCCTCTGTCCTCTGCCCTGGTCACACTACATCTTGCTCAGTTCTATGTGTAACATCTTAGGAAGGAGATGTATTAGTTAGAAAGTGTCCAGAGGAAGACAGTGAGGAAGGTGAAAGGCCTTGAGCTCCCACCATTGTTGAAGGAACTGAAGATGTGATACCTGGAGAAGAGGTGACTCAAGGAGCAGATGAGAGCTGTCTTCACGTATTTGAAGTGTTATTCTATAGAACCAATCGGTCAGCCAAAATTAATTAATCACTTGCTATAAAGACATAGGATTTGTTCTTCTTGGCCTCAGAGGACACAACCAGGAAGAATGGTTTTCATGGGCTTGGTCTAAGGAAAAATCTTCCTAAACAATTAGAACTATCGCAATGCAGCATGAACTAACTCAGGAGGTAGTGGATTCCTTCTCCCTGGAAGTCTTTAAACAAAGGCTGGATAGAAAATTAATCAATAAATGAACAGGTCTATATTGCTTAACTACTTGTCAGGTTTGTTGTAGAGGGCATTCCTAATCAGATATGGGTTGGGTCGATCTAATTTCGACTCCTTCTATTTGGCCCAGAAGTCCAGTCTGATAAGATTTGTTTGGAAACCTTGTTCTGTCATCCAGTGGGTTAGCCATTCCCCTCAGATTTATATCATCAACAGGTTTGGTAAGGATTCCATCTCTACCTTTATCCAAGACACTGATTGAAAATGGTTCTAATTATTTGTAGGGCTGTCATATCTAAGACTTATTAGAGTGGTTCTTCTTGGCCCCAGAAGGAAGAACTGGGAATAATGAGTAAAAGTTGCAGAGGTGGATTTAGACTCTCTCTCTCTCTCACCATATATGCATGTGTGTGTGTGTATATATATATGTATAGAGGTATATCTCCTAATAATCATTTATCCCAAAACAGAATGAGATTCCTTAAATGGTAGAGGGTTTCCCAAGACCAGAGATTTTCAACAAAGGCTACGTGACCAATTGTGAAGAATACAATAAATGGTGCAGTGGATAGAGTGATGGACTTGCATTCAGGAAGACTTGAATTCAAATTGTTGTTGTTCACCCTTCATTTTCCAAGAGGGCCAATGACATCACAGGGCAATGTCTTGATTTGTGAGTAAATTGGATTTAAGTGAGGCAGAATTGTACAAAGCTGTCAGCCCCACTCTCTCTTCCAGAGCCATCGAAGTCCACCGGCAAGACAAAAGTCAAGATAAATGGAAATGGCTCATGATACATTGGATGACCTTGGTGTCTTTGATGTCTGACTGAGCTCTCAGCACTCCACAGTACTGGCTTCAGCCACCTTTGTGGCCATTGGAACAAATTGTTCTCATCTCCCCATTCCACTGGGGGAATGCTTGAAGTAGACACCCCCTTAACTCACCAACTGGTTTGAGGCCTGTTGGTTACCCTCAACCTGATTTAATAGGTCTGCCAAGATGGTTTACCAGAACTGGCTGCTGTGCATGCCACGACTTCTTTCCAGGTGCGAGTCAGATGACAGGTGAGCACCAAAGGTGGATAAGTAGCCCAGAAAAGGGCTCCAAGCCCTCACACCAGAGGTGTTAGTCAAATACAGCCTCAGAGACTTATTAGCTATGTGATCCTGGGCAAGTCCCTTAACCTCTGTTTCTTCATCTTTAAAATCAGGGTAATAAGGGCACCAGCCTTCCAGGGTTGTTGTGAAGGTCCCATGAAATAAAATATTGCAAAGTGCTTTGTAAACTTTAAAGTGACATAGAAATGCTAGCTATCACCAACATCATTATTATAGAGGATTCTTCTTCAGGAACACGTTTGACTCTACAGTCTCTGAGATCCCTTCCCAAACTGGGATTGTCTATGATCAAATTCTATAGCTCTTCTTCCCTGTCACTCACTTGGTTTGATGGGGGAAAGCCAGAAAACCAGTTCAACTCCTATGGCTGTCTTTATTGGCTGGGTTATCATGAGGCAAATCACTTAACCTTTCTGAGTCAGTTAATCTCATATGTAAATTAGAGATAAAAATGCAAATGATCTTATCTCATCTATAAAATGAGATGAAAATCCCTGCAGAACATCACAGGGAATAGCTTTTAAAATAGAATGACCATAGAGAAAAGGGAAATTCATCCTACTGAGCAGTAACCAGAGTGGCCCTGGAGCCCCTGACTTAGAAAGTTCTGAGAACACTCACATTTCTTCAGAAGTGTAGAAAGAAGTGAGCCTAGCATCTTGTTAGCATCAACAATTGGTCAAAATAGGAAGCTGCACAGGGTGAGCTCCCTACTCCTGAACCCTCATGAAGTAGCCACACCGTGTGAGAGAGTTCCCTAGTCTCTGTGCCTTCCCCCAAACTGAATCTGTCTTAAAGAGCTGATTCCAGGGTGTTTTTTGTGTTGCTTGCGTCAGGCATCAAACATGTTAATTATGGCTCTGTCGAGCAGACCCCCTCCTTGGTCTACCCCCTCCTCTTCTGAGTTTACAGAATAACTTTCTTTCACAAGCAGACAGTCTCTGGTATTCTGTTACCTCCCCTTTAAAATGATAGTGGGGACTGGTGATCTCTAAGTTTCCTTGGAGAGAGGGCTTTGATTTAAAGTTCTGGGCCATTGATGCATTCAAACAACATTTGAAACCCTGACAAGATAAAGAATATGACAAGGCAGTGAAGGGCAGGGCTCTTCTTCATCCTACCTGTGTGACTGGGTAAGTCATTTAACATTTTTTGTTCTTTAATCTCCTCTATAAAGTAGGAAGACTGAACAAGATCAGGGCTCAGCAAACTATAGCCCATGGGCCAAATCTGGTCAATTGCCTGCTGTTTTTGTATGGCCACGAGCTAAGATTTTTTTTCATTCTTAAATAAAGTTTTCTTGAATATTAAAAAATGTAAAAACAACAACAACATTCTTAGCTCACAGAAAAAAAGGCTTACAGTTGGATCTGGCCTGTGGGCCAGTTTGTGGGGTCTTGAACTAGATGGCTACCACCCTCCCACAGTTCTCAATTCTTCCATCCTTTGGTTACATGGTGATGCAAACAATATTTCCTTTAGGAGATCAGAGGAGGGAGAGATCTGGGTGCACCATGGTTTTTTTGTAAAGGTTTTTTGAATAAGATTTCTTTCTTCTTCTTCTTTTTTTTTTTTAAAGATACCTTGTTAGGGGAACAAAGACTGAGAAAGACTTCCCTGTGACTGCTAAGTCTTGCACTTGCAATCAGGATATTGAGCTTCAGATTTTGGCTTTGGGACTTTCCAGCTATGTGACCATGTCAAATCACTTCCTGATTCTGAATAGACAGTTTCTCTCTACCTCCCAGGGATATTATGAGGAAAGCTCAGGGTCACTTTTCAGAGCTATAGGAATGGGATCCACATTTTGATGAGCATTCTGGCCTCAGAACAGATACCAGCCCTGGACCTGATATCTGTGAGCAGTTTCTCCCAGATGACCCAGCTCCCGCTGCCCTCATTTGCTTGCCCCAGATCCTATCTTGGCCCAGACCAGGAGCAGTAGGGGTGGAGGTGGGGTGCTCTTGCTGGGCCTGGAAGGAGAACAGGTGTCATTTAATTAACAGGTCGCCACCCTCAGCACGAGGGCATTTTTAGCACAACCCAATTTGACTTGGAAGGCGACATTTCTGTTACATGGAGAAAGAAAGGGGCATCATCTCCCCCACTTCCCCAGCAGGAGTCCTTGATGCCTTCTACAAGGTTCCTGAGTAAGGGAGGCCTGGCAGACACTTGGTGGCCAACTCACCCCTCTCCCCAACTGCCCTTATCAGATGAGGGTCTCTTATGTACATCACCCAGAAACCCTTCTACTTTCTCGGTGGCCCCACCTTTATAATGCAATTTGATTGTACAGTGCACTGTACAAAGTCCAATTTTAGCTGACTATTTTCTATATTCAGGGCCTGTGCTCTGGGTTACAGGTTTATGCTGAGGAGATGGAGATGAAGGAAATATTATTCTTGCCCGAAGGGAAACTCATGGTCTAAGGGGAAAGCATAGCCCTTGTCCTCAGGGATCCCTTGGTCTTAGAAGATGGGACATATGCAGAGAGATGGAAAAAGATCTGCAGTCATAAAAACATCTTTCAAAGGAACACATTAATAAATGCCTTTGGATTTGGTATTTGTCTCTCAAATCCTGCAGGGGTTTTGTGCATAGAATCTTGAGGAAGCACAGTATATCACTGGATTGGTATAGAGCTAGAAGAAACCTCAGAGGCTGTCTAATCTGGCACAATCATTTTACAGATGAGGGAACTGAGGCCCAGAAAAGCAAAGGAAGTTGTCCAAGGTCACATAAGGGAACCCAAGTTCTCTGACCCCAGATCTAGTACCCTCTATGTGATTAGGTATTGTATCGGGACCATATGAGAAGACTTCCTCAAGAAAGTTAACAGGAAATATAGCACAAAGGAATCACCACTGGCTGTGGAGAAAGAAGACATGGATTCAAATCTCACTTCTGATGCCTCCTGCCTGTATGACTTTAGACAAGTCATTTAGCCTCCACTAGCTTCAGTTTCCTTATCTGGAATAGGAGAGAATTAAACTCCGTGGGCAGCTAGATGGCACAGTAGATAGAGCTCAGGGGCTGGAATCGGAAAGACTCATCTTCTTTTAAAATTTTTTTTTATTTTAAAATTTTTTGGTGAGGCGATTGGGGTTAAGTGACTTGCCCAGGGTCACACAGCTAGTAAGTGTTAAGTGTCTGAGGCTGGATCTGAACTCAGGTCCTCCTGACTCCAGGGCTGGTGCCCTATCCACTACGCCACCTAGCTGCCCCAGAAAGACTCATCTTCATGAGTTCAAATCCAGCTTCAGACACATATTAGTTGTATGACCTTAAGCAAGTCACTTAACCCTGTTTGCCTCAGTTTTATTATCTGGAAGAGGAGAGAGTTAAACTCTGTGGCCTCTGCAATCCCTTCTAGCTTCAGATCCATGATGCTATGGCAACTCAAATGAGCATAGCAGTACATTCCTTATTAGAGGCCAGTTTTAATTTCTGAGGAATCTCTTTTCTCAGATATTTTCCTTGTCTTTCTGTATGACATCTCCAGACTTGCTTAAATGAAAGCCATGATTCACCAAAGCTACAATATCACCTAACATCCATCCAATCTTCCTTCTGTACCCGGGGGAAATGAGATGAAGGTTAATGATCCCTCCAGCCTCCCCCACTACCTTGCTCTCTGCAGCTCACACATCCCAGTAAGATCCAGGAGTAGCATTGCCCTGCCATGAGGTGCAGAGGCACCTCATTCTTTAAGAAAACTCAAACACTGAAGGATATAACATTATGAATGATATTTATCCAGGTCTCCCCAATCCAAGGCACTCCCCTTCTAGCAGGCTGTAGTGACTTGGAAGTGGGTTACACTATGGCCGCTTACTATGTGACCCTGGGCAAATGGTTTTTCTGAATCTGTTTCCTCATTTGTAAACTGGGAGGAAATAACACCAGCCCAAACCTCTTCACAGAGCTTGTTCTGAGGACCTAATTCTATATGCATTGACGATGAGAGATGTGGAAGCTGATATTCTTTTTCATAGCTAGTCAGTCCTGGTAATTATAACCATGCCAATAACACCTCACATTTCTATAATGCTTTAAGGCTTACAAAACACTTTACACAAGTTTTCTTCTTATCTTAACCTATCAGGCATGCTCTTGACTATATTGATCTTTCCAGAAGCAATGGGGTAGAGTGGAAATGAAGACAGATGGTGAGAAAAGGGCGCTCATGTGGAATCAGGAGATGCCTGGAGTCTAGTATCTGCTCTACCACTGTGTGACCCTGGGCAAAACAGCTTTCCTCTCTGGCCCTCAGTTACCTCTTCTTTCAAATGAAGGGATTGAATTATATGATTTCTAATATCCCTTCCAGCTCTGACAGTCTTTGTTCTGTGGGTCTAAGGCAGTAAGTGGTTCCCAGTCTATGGACCTTAGACCCTTTTTACAGCAGGGAATTATTGCAAGAGATGCTTCAATTCATAAAGGCTGATCCAACATAAATTAATGTGTATATGTGGTATAGAATAGTATACACTATTTCTCAAAAGTTATATAGATGTTATTATGATGAACAAAATGCAACTTCATTTAGAAACCTTGCAGAATTCATAGTAGCTTTTGTCATGTATATTTGTAAACAATGGGTATTAAAAATACAGAGAACATTAAGAAGAGGATTCTCATACTCCAGTGTTGGGAGCCATTCCTTTAAGGACCCTTACCACACTGACATTTGATATTCTAGGCTCTGAGGGGCCTTCCAGCTCTTACATTCTCTACTTTATGGTCTAAGGTTCCTTCTTGCTCTTACATTCTGTGTTCTAGGGTCTGTTGTACCTCTGACATTCCATGGCTCTCAGATTCCAAAAATAGTTTTCATAGTGCCACTCATCCATCACATGAGTAGCTTTCACATCTATTTCCAACTTGCTAGGCTGATACTCTGTGCCCTTTATAATTCTTGAAGACAAGGAGGACTGTATAATGTTCTACCCCTGTCCGCTGTAGTTGGTCAGGCAATGGTTGTAGAATGAAGAACTGACTGAAGATCCCTCTCCCACTCTTTGCCAACAGAACTCCTCTTCTCCATACAATAACCAAATTCAAGAAATATTTATGAAGCACCCACTCTATGAAAGGTAAATTGGGAAGGGTGGGGTGGTGGATAGCACAGTGTGCTGGACTTGAAATCAGGAAAAGGTGAGTTCTAATTCAGCCGCTGATATTAAATGACCATGGGGCTGTGGGCAAGTCACTGAACCTCTTAAGGCCTTAGGCAATTCCCTAAGACATCTACTAAATTATGGAGAGATTTCAAAGTCTCTGTGGGTAGAGGAAGGTCCCATGTCAAGGATATCAAGGATACTTGTGTGAAAAGCACAGGCTAAATATTAGCAATTAAAGGGGGAAAAAAACCCAAAGAATTTTTTTAAAAAAGCAAAAAACCAAAACAATAAAACGACCTAGAAACAATTCATATCCTCAAGGGGGTGGAGCTAGGGACAATTTTATACAGATATGTAAATACAAAGTAATTTAAGTAGGAGAGAACACAAACTCTTCTTGTTGTTCAGTGATTTCTTTATAATCGCATTTGGCGTTTTCTTGGCAAAGATATTGGAGTGGTTTGCTATTTCCTTCTCCAGCTCCATTTTAGAGATGAGGAACTGAGGCAAACAGGGTGAAGTGACTTACCCAGGGTCACACAGCTAGTTAGTGTCTGAGGCCAAGTGAGTCTTCTGAACTCCAGGCTGGCACTCTATCTACTGTATCACCTAGCTGCCCAAACACAAACTACTGGGTGGGTGGGTGGGTGGGTGGGGTGTCTCTATCAGTCAGTGAACATTTATTAAGCACCTACTATGAGCCAGGTATTATGCTAATCTCTGGGGAAACACAGAAAGGTAAAAGCCAGTCTCTGCTCTCAAAGAGCTTAGTCTAATGAGGAGACAACATGCAAGAAAGGGATACACACATGATAAATTGGAACTTATGAACAGAGGGAGTAGTACTAGCACTGATAGGTATCAGGAAAGTACCCTCTGTAGAAGGTGGGGTTTTAGCAGGAACTTGAAGGAAGTCAGAGAAAAGCCAGAAGGCGAGAGGAGGGAGACCATTCTAGTTACCAGGACAAGTTGTGAAAATTTCCCCGAATCGGGAGATGAAGTGTTTAATTCAAGCAACAGCATAGGGGCCAGCATCAGAAGATCGAGGAAGTGCATGGCGGCAGTGGTGGGACGATGTAAGACTTGAATGGCGAGAAGGGGCCTATGAACACAAAACAGAGGATTGGATATTTGCTTCTGTCCATGATTTGGAGCCACTGGGGCTTATTGAGGGTTTATGGGTGACATGGTCAGACTTGGATTTTAGAAGATCACTTTGATTGCTGAGTGGAGAATTGACTAGAGTGGGAGAGGATCAGGAAAGGTCTCACTTAGAAGGTGGTACCCAAGATGAGTGATGAAAGTAAGATAATAGTTCTGAAAAATAAAGAGGAGAAGGGAGCGGATTCCAAATGTAACAACGGATTGTTTCTGGTCCGGGATCATGGGGAGGCACATCTTTTCCGCTCAGATGAATTAGAGAGACTAGAAGCTAGGAGACCAATTAAGGGGCAGGTAGAGGTGATTGATGTGTTAGAGTTATGGGTACAGAATGTTGCATAGGCTATGAGACGTTCTCCTTCCCCACCTTCCCCAATGTGTTGGTTTTGCTTAGCTAGTTTCCCCCTTTGTTACAAGAGAAGTTTCATCGATAATGTCCACAAATGACTGGGTTATATGGATTAATTTTTAATTAACAAAAATATTAATTAATAACTTAAATTTATTAATAAAAAAATAAAAATCTCTTGTTGTTCTTCATCCTCTCTAGATATTCCCTGCATGTGCCTTTCCTGGTCAGGTCAGAACTAGAGAGAGGAAAGATCATTTTTGTCCCTCACATGGTCCTTGCTTTGTGGATGGAACCATTTTGACATCTGATGGTGAGTCTGGTGTGTGGGTGTTGGGCAGGAAACTAGTACTGAGGCTACATTTGACCATCTGTAGGAAGCTGGAAGCTCACACCTTACAATAGGTTAATTTTAAAAACCCTATTCAGACCTCAGCCAAAGGAGAGGGAGAGAAGGCAAACTTACTCCTGAATCCTGCCACCGCTTTAAGCCCTCCTGGCTACATAATAATAGTGCTTTAAAGTTTAAAAGCTCTTAACATACAAGACATCATTTGAATTTCACATGTAAGGTAGGTATATTCTATGGCAAACCCCATTTTACAGATGAGGAAACCAATGGCTGAGAGAGATTGTGATTTTCCATAGCCACAACAACTAGCCAATGTGAGAGATGGGATTCTGAGCCACGTCTTCCTGATGCTGTAGACTGTACTCTATCGACTATCCCACACTTGTGGCCCAGGCATTCACAAGCATACCCAGAATCTGACAGAATTCTGGGAGCTTCCCATCTCTCTTTCTTCCAAATTGGACTGAGCATGTGGTTTTTGGACCACCCTTTTATGAAGTGTGGAGGTCTCATAGAATATATTAGATAATAAACTCCATGAGGGCAGGCAATAAGTCTATTTCCTCCTCAGAGACATCCACAGATTTTACACAGTTTGTTGACAACGTGGTGTAGGAGAATGAGCACTGGAAATTCTAGAGATCCGAGTTCTGGCCAGCTCCATTATGGCCCCACTTTGTAAACTCACGCCCCTGGCTTTGGGAGCTCAGTTCTTCATCCGTTTTGCATCAAAAAAGTAAGACCTGGATGAAGAATAGGGTGAGTGAACGTAACAAATGGATGAATGAATGGACATTTATCAAATGTTGTAGTATTTGTCAGACACCATGCGTTTGCACCAGGGATACAAATCCAAAAAGTAAACTTGACCTCAATGAGTTTCCATTCTGATAGAGGGAGACAACATACATAGAGGGGTGGAGACCAGGGAAAAGGGCTTTGATCTGAGAGGTCACAGGGTATTTGATTGACAAGCTCTTTCAAGAAGCAAAGATGGTGCTCATCTAAGGACAGTTCTCAGAGCCAGTGATATAAAAAGGGGGGTGAGGAGTCTTCAAAATGGCATGGCAAGAAGATTCCTTTGAAGCATGGTCTGAAAGGTCCCCTTCAAGCTGAAAGGTGGAGGAGACAAGGCTGGCTCTTGAAGAATGAGCAGAAAGGTAGATGAGTAGAGGAGAAGAGGGAGGAAGGCATTCAGGTAGAGAATCCCAAAAGGTCCTCACCAGCCCTAGTGCAGAAAGACCTTTGCAGGTGTTTGAGCCTTGTAATAATGAAAGATGGTGACGTGGGTGTGGATTCTACATGAAATGCTCATTAATCTCATTTATTTCTGAAGACTTGGGGAACTTAATTAAAGATTGCTTAGAAGTTCTCTACACTGAGACAGGCTCTGACTAATCCTTTGGAGTAATAAATGACTAGGGTGCTAACTGATGGACCTTGGCTTCAGGATGACATGGGGAGAGGCAATAAAGGGTAGGGGGAGGAGTTGGATCAGCAAGGGAAGATTGGGTAGGAGGTACAACATCAGAGTGGAAGCAATCTGTGGAAAGTTAAGGGGTTGCGTAGTGAGGACGCAGTGGGGGCAGAGCCAGAAGGTCCTTTAGGAGGAAACATGAATATTCAGACAGGCTATCACCTTCAAGGGGTAATGCATCTAAGAGGAGGAGAAAAAGTTTCCATTCCAGGGAACCCCTGATCTAAGGGAGTAGTTAGCCACTGCACCTGGGGCTCCTTGCTTTGATGAAGGAGACAGCCCCAAGGCTGAAAGAAGGGACAGCTCGTGGTCTAAGGTGGAGGGGGGGGGACAACAGTCCCTGTCCTCAGGGAGCCCCTGGTCTTGGGAAGATACACAACCCCAACCCTCAGAGAACCCCTAGACTGAGCAGAGACTGTACTTACAGGATAATACCTTCCCAGCACTTTGAAATCAAACAGCCCCAACCAACCGAGCACATAACTATAAACATTAAGAGGAATAAAGAGCAGGTGGGGGTCCCTCTGGGTCCCCAGCTCCCCCCAACCACCTTCTGTAGTTCCCTGGGAACTGCAAGACTTTGGGACCAGATGATGAACTAGCCATGTCTCTCACTTTGGCACAAAAGCCAGTTATAGCCAAGCAGGTTAATGTCTACCCATGAAGGACTTACTAGCTGCTGGCAAGTCAGCTCTGGAGGGGCAAGAAATCAGAGACATCTGTAAAAATGTCCAGCCCTGACCGCAGCCACCATGGGCTGCTCAGCAGTCCCCTGGCAGACAAGGGACCCTGCTTCCAGATGGGGCACAAGTTCCCCAGGGAAGGGGCTTTGGGCAGCCAGTGGATCCATGGCAATAATGGTAATATTTAAAAAAATAATAACCATAGCACTTGAAGGTTTACAAAATGTTTTTTTTTTTCCCTTCACAACAAGTCTGGGAGGGAAGCGATGCCATTAATATTATCCTCCTTTTATAAAAGATCAAAAGGGAGACTTAGGGAATTGGAGTGAATTGTCCAGGATCAATAAAGTTCAATTAAAGAAACACATTTATTGTGTTTATTGTAAGTGTGCAAGGCGAGAAACAGCCTAGTAAAGTACACAGAGAACTGGCTTCAGAGGCTGGAAGATCTGGATTCTAATCTGGATTCAAATTGGTGGTGTTATTACTCTGGGAAAAGTCACTTAACCTCTTAGTATCCAAGGCAGCTATTTGAGATTAAGATGCAGAGAAGTTGGGGCAGCTAGATGGAGCAGTGGATAAAGCACCCAGCCCTGAATCAGGAGTACCTGAGTTCAAATTCGGCCTCAGACACTTGACACTTACTAGCTGTGTGACCCGTGGCAAGTAACTTAACCCCCAAAGCCCCGTAATAATAATAATAATAATGTATTATTATTAAATAAAAATAACAACAACAACAACACAATAAAGATGCAGAGAAGTTTCCAACTTGCAATAGGTAGAGGAAATTCCCTCATCTGGGAGTTTCCTTATGTATATATGAAATCTCAGATCAGAACCCTCCCAAACCCAATGTTCATGGTACTATGCTTAGCACTGGAAAGACAAGACAAGGATGAAAAATCCTGCCCTCAAGCAGTTTACAGTCTATTGATTTCACAGCTAGTAGTATTTGATAACAGGATCGACATCCAGAGAGCGTCAACTCATGTCTGGGCTTTCTTAACCCACTTATACTTTTTGGCAACAAACGCACTACACGAGTAGGTTAAATCCTCTGTATTCAACTGCTGAAGGTGGTATGATTGGGGGTGGATATCATGGGGGAGGGGCGCTGTGAGTTGGGCATGAAAGCATGGGAAGTCAGAACATGGGATGCAGTATTTCCAGTGGCTTCTCTTGAGCTAAACAGCCAAGCATACAAACTCTACTGCAGAGAGCACAACTAGGATGGGCTGGCCATGTTGTTTGAATGCCAAATGTATACTTCCCTAAAAGACTATTTTATGGAGAACTCACAGAAGGCAAGCACTCACATGGTGGTCAGAAAAAGCAATATAAGGACACTATCAAGGTCTCTCTTAAGAGCTTTGGAGTGGATTGCATGACATGGGAGGCATTGGCACAGGACTGCCCAGCATGGTGTACCTTCATCAGAGAAGGTGCTGTGCTCTATGAGCAAAGGAGATTTGAAGTAGTTCAAAAGAAACGTGAGATACACAAATTGAGAGACCTCTTCCCAAATGTTCATATGTATTATTTGTGCCCGACCTGTGGTAGAGCATTTTGAACTTTTGTTGGTCTGATCAGCTACAGTCAGACTCACTGTAACTTGATTCTAACATAGTGAGGTCATTTGGTCCTCTTTGAGAATGAAGGACACCAAGCAACCAAACAACCAATCAACCAGGAAAGGTACCTTATTTATCAGATCTGGGGTTCTGTGAAAGCCCAAACAGGTCCTAAATCACTTCACACTTGGATTACTACAAAGACCTGCTAGTGGGTCTGCCCTGTCTCAAGTCTCCCCCCACTCCAAAGCTATTCTCCATTGGCCTCCTATTGCTTCCAAGAGCAAATACAAAATCCTCCATTTGCCATTCAAATCCTTTCATAACCTCCTAGTCCCTTCCTACCTTTCTAGCCTTCTTAGATCTTGCTCCCAATATGCACTTTTTGGTCTAGTATACCAGCTTCCTGGCTGTTCCACAAACAAGACATTCCATCTCTCTGCTCCAGGCAATTTTCTCTGACTTCCCCTTAATTCATTACAATGAATAACCTCCACTGGCTTCTTTGTGGTGGTTGTTGTTATTCGCCATATTGACTCTTGTGGACTCAATCTGGGGTTTTCTTGGCAAAGATACTAGAGTGGTTTGCCATTTCCTTCTCTAGCTCATTTTACAGGTGAGAAAACTGAGGCAAATAGGGTTAAGTGATTTATCCAGGGTCACATAGCCAGTAAGTGTCTGAGGCCAGATTTGAACTCACAAAGATGAGTCTTCCTGACTCTAGGCCTGGCAATTTATCCACTGTGCCACCCAGCTGCCCTGACTTTCTTTAAGTTTCAATTAAAACCCTACCTTCTACAGGAAGCCTCCCCTTACCCTTATTAAGGCCAATGCTTTCCCTCTTTTAATTATGTCCTGGTTTTTTCTGTGTATAGCTTGCTTTGTATGTATTTGTTTGCTGGTTGTCTCCCCCATTAGATTGTAAACTCCTTCAGGACAAGGATTATCTTTTGCCTCTTTTTGTTTCCCTAGAATTTAGCATAGTGCCTGGCACATATCAGGCACTTAATAAATGTTTATTGGTCAATTGATTGATCTCCTCTTCCTGTTATTTTGAAACTGAAAATCTGCGCCACCCCCCCCTCCCACCCCCGGAAGCCCTCACCGATGATAATCTCAAAGTTCCTACTCCAGTGAAAGATTATGGCTTCAGGTGAGGTCTCAACCCTATACCCTGAGTCCCCATCCTGCCTGAAGATTCTATAGTGCTGTGATTCTAATTATAGATCTCTGATATGAATCTTATTCCAAGCAAATGTGACTATGACTGTATAACACTGTGTGATTGACATGACTGTGTATCACTATCTGTGGTCATGACATTTCAGTGCATGAGTGAGGCTGTGTACTCTCGTATCGGGTTATGACATATTACTCTGTGAGGAGACGGCTGTATATTTTGTACCGGGGTGTGACTATGTATGACTGCATTTTGCTCGGTGTGGGTTTGACAGTGGATGACTTTTGATGAGTGTGACTGTTTGGTGAGTGTGTGTCCGTGTATTTGGCGGTATTGGGGGTGGGGTGGACATGTGTAAGAAGCTTTCCAGGGTGGGGGGGGGGGGGGGAGAAATTAATATGGAAGACTGATGGTAACTGGAGCCACTCAATCTGGAATTCAGTGGGAGGTATCCACTTGAAGATTTCCAGTAACAGGGGAATTGGTACTATAAGAGATGACAAAAGGAGGAAATACTTGATAAGTACCTACTTTGTGCAGAGTCCTATTCTAGGCACTGGGGGAAGATAGAGAATTTAGACAACACACAGGTTCCTGCCTTCAAGGAACTTGATAATAATACATGTCACTGCCTTTGTCAATAAGTAGCCATGGCTCCCTATTGCTTCAAAGACCAAATCCGAACCCCTTTGCTTGTCATTCAGACTCCACAGTCTGCCCAAGCTTCTTCTCCACACTTAACACACATTTCTCCCCTTCACTTACTCTATGGTTATATCCAAACTGACCTGCTTGCTGCTCTCAAACAGTCTCTTGTCACTGTGGTTTTTGTAGTCTGTCCCTTCTCATTTCCATCACGTAGACCCCACAGTTAAGCCCAAATGACCCACCTGGCATGAGGTTCTTTCAGTCCCCACAAGTTGTTATTGCCTACCCCTCACTAAAATGATCTTGTATTTCCTTTTGTCTATATTGTATCTGCAGGGTGTTCCAAAAGTCTTTATGTAGTTTTAAGTTTGAATGAACATAATAATTTAATAATTAAGCATTAAGTAGTTTTAATAGGCTTAAAGCTGAACTAAGGTCTTTTGGGACACCCTATATACTTATATGGAGCAAGCTAGGTGGCTCAGTGAATAAGCGATGGACCTGGAGATCAGGAAGACCTGACTTCAGATCCAGCCTTGGATACTTATTAGTCCATGTGACCCTGGGAAAGTCACTTAACCTCTGTTTGCCTAAATCTGCTGGAGAAGAAATGGTAAACATTCCAGTATCTTTGCCAGAAGAAATCCCATGGATAGTATGTTCCATGAAGGTCACCAAGTTGGACTCAACTGAATGAACAACATATACTTATATGTGTACTCAACATCTCACTTCTCTAAATAGAAAGAAGCTCCCTGAGGGCAGGCACTGTTTTTGTTGTTGTTCTTTGTATCCCCAGAATTTAGTCCAGTGTCTAATACATAGTAAGCCTTTAAAAATGCCTCTCAGTTGATTGACTATAGGATAAGTGCATTAAAGAGAAGACTGAGGAAGGGTCTTTATTAGAGACTGCAGCATGGAACAGTGGAAAGAGCACTGGGAATAGAGTCCTAAGATTTGGGTTCAAATCAATCTGTGCAACCATGAATAAGTCACTTCATCTCCCTGTGATTCAGTCTCCTCATCTGTAAAATGAAGTGTTCCCTGTTCTTGTGAGGATCAAATGAGACATTTGTAAAGCACTGAGATAGTTAACCTGGCACATGGTAGGTGCTTTACAAATGCTTCTTCCCTCCTCCCCCTTCCAGGCCCTCCCAGTGTGGAGGATGCATTCCCAAAGAACAGGTTAGAGATGTGCACCTCCCTCTGCTCTCCAGAAGAATCAGAACCCTTCAGAGCTGAGGGACCTCATGACCATCTCATCCTCACTGCACCTGAATGAGGCTCTCCTCTACAACATCCCTGACAAGCCCCTAAGAAGTGCTTGTTGTTATTGTTTGTACTTCATTCTCAAAGAGACATCACATCGGGAGATGATGTCATGACTTGCAATGAATTGGAATTTGAATGAAGAGGGAGGGAGTAAAGGTCATCAGCCTCACTTTCTCCTCCAGAGCCACCTGGGGTCCAGTGGAAAGATATTAATCAGGATAATTGGAGATGGCCTTGTATGCAGTTGGGAGACTTTGGTCTTTTAAAGCTAAGGTCTTTCCCAGGTTTCAGTTTGCCTGAGTAAAGCCCTTCAGTGATTAAGGTTAGGGTAATAAGTGCAGCAAAAAAAATAAAAATTAAAAAGTTTGTAGATTGGACTAACTAACCTCTATTGGGGATGGGGCACCTTCCTCCCTGATCTTTCTGACAGAATTTCTTGTGACCAACTTCTTTTGGGAATTTAATAGAATAACTATAAATAATTGTGATGTCCATTTCTGTAATACTTTAGGTTTATAAAGTGCCTTACCCAGAAAACCCCTAAAGTGAAGGAGGTATTGGTACCTCCTTTTAAACAGAAGAAAGAACAGAAGCTCAATGAGAGGACATGGCTTGCCTGTTGGTCCCACAGGTAAGGGGGATCCAAGTCCAGAATCTCATTGATGATGCTCTTCTGGTCTCAATCTCCTGCCTTTACAATAGCATCCAACCAGCTGCTTCTCCATCTCCCACCCCACCCCCAACCTAGGGGGCCAATAACTTAGGCTCTCTACATTCCAGTCAAGCCAAACTCCTGTCCATCTTCATCTCATCCTGTCTTTTCCCTATGTTCTGGAAAGGAACTTCCTTCACAATGCATAACAATGCATCTGTTAGAGGTTTAGTGTCTTGCTCTTTCTATTTGTATATCCTTTACTCAGTGCAATCCTTGAATTTAGTGTTGAATGAATGCTTTTTCATTCTTCCCTCTCCTCCTCCTCCTTCTCTTCCTCCTTCTCTTCTTCCTTCCTTCCTTCTCTTTCCTCATTCCTTTCTTTCTTCTTTTCTTCTCTCCTACCTTCTTTCCCTCCTTCCTTCCATCATTCTTTCTTTTCTTCTTCCCTTTTCTTTCTTTCCTTCCTTTCCTCTTCCGTTCTTTCCTTCCTTTCCTCTTCATTCCTTTCTTCCTTTCTCCCTCCCTTTCTTCCTTCATCCTTCTTTCATTCCTCTTTTCCCCTTCCCTATCTCCTCTCTCCCCTTCCTTCCTCCTTTTTTCATTCTTCTTTTCTCCTTCCCTCCCTCCGTCCCTCCCTTTCTTCCTCCCTCCCTCCCTCTCTTCCTTCCTTCCTTCTTTCATTTTCTACCTGTTAAAATTTTTTCCTTTTTTTTTTCAAGCTTCTTGTTGACAGGTACTGTTTTCTTTTTGTCTTTGCCATCCCCTGCACCTAGCACAGTACCTGGCATATAGAAGGGCTTAAAATTTTTTCTTGAGGGGGCAGCTAGGGGGTACAGTGGCTAAAGCACTGGCCCTGGATTCAGGAGGACCTGAGTTCAAATTTGGCACTTAACTAGCTGTGTGACCCTGGGCAAGTCACTTACCCTCATTGCCCTGCAGACGGAAAATGTTTCTTGAACTAAATTGAACTGAAAAATGACTAACTCTGGAACCAAACTCCTTCATGAAGCCTTGCCTGATGTCCCCAGCCAGGGAGGATTCCTTGTTCTTTAAATCTCACAGGCATTTCAGCTTCACTTTTCCTATGTATTTATAATGTAGCTTTCATATGACCTGATTTTAAACTCCCACAAGACTATAAGCTCCTTGAGGACAGGCACTATATCTTAGTAGCTTCTCATATCCTTAACATAGAGCTTTGCACCTGGTAATCATTTAATAAATGGATTTTGAAATGAATTGAAGTCAGGAAACTTGGGTCTCTCCTAGTTTGACATTCCCTGGGTGCCACTGGGTAAATCACTTTTCATGTGCTTACTCTTTATTTCATTCTTCCCCTCTTACATTTCCTGAATTGTCAAATGAGAGTGAACTTAATGAATTCTAGCATCTCCTCCAGCTCTAATAATCTATGATCCTCAACTAAGCCATAGAATGAGGCCCAACCCTAGTCACAGACTGAGACCTGATCGTGGTTGAAGACTTGGACTCTCACTTGTTCACAGGGAGTGCCTTAACCCCACCAGCCATCTCACAACACACATTGTGGGTCAGCAAGGCAAGCAGACTGTGGATGGCTCAGAGGCTGCATGGACAAAGGGATATATTGGGACCTAGAATGCCTAGGTCCCACCACTTAGGACCTATGTGACCTTAGGTAAGACACTTCAGCCCTAAATTTCCTCATCTTTAAAACAAGGGGGTTGGGGCAGCTAGGTGGCACAGTGGATAGAGCACTGGCCCCTAGATTCGGAGTACCTGAGTTCAAATCCCAGCCTCAAACACTTAACACTTACTAGCTGTGTGACCCTGGCAAGTCACTTAACCCCAATTGCCCTGCAAAAAACAAACAAACAAAAAACAAGGGGGTTAAACTACAAGACCTAGATGTTCCCTTTCAGTGATAAAACAATTTTTACCTATAGGACAAATAGGTCATGATATGTTTCCCACTGAAGTGGGTATTGGAAATTCTCTATGTAAGAAAGGACAGTAGGTATTAGTTGACTATGACTTCTGAAACAAAGCCCTTCCCAATCTCCTCAAGGGGTGGTGTCCTCTTTTTTAAGCTATCTTGTATTCAACTACTTTGTGTTTCATGGTGTATATACTTATAAAAATGGAAGTATTGATATGACACATTAAGGTTTGCAAAAAAAAAAAAACCAACATACATATATTTTCTCATTTGATCCTCACAACCACCCTGGGAGGTAGGTGCTGTTATTATCACCATTTTACAGATGGGGAAGTTGAGGCAAATGGAGATTAAGTAACTATTAAATATCAGCTATTAAATACCTGAGGTAGGATTGAGTTCAGTTCTTTCTAAGGACTCAACAACAGACTTTCCTTGGTCTTCCCCAAGGCTAGTGCCTTCCCTCTGAGATTACCTCCAATTTATGCTGTATATATCTTGTATGTATTTAGTTGTTTGTAGGTTATCTCTCCCATTAGATTATGAGCTCCCTAAGTGCAGAGACAGCTTTTTTGTGTGTCCCCATCGATTAGCAAAGTGGCCTGGCATATAGTAGGTGCCTTAGTAAATACACGTTGACTTGACTCCCCCATTCCAAATCTAGCACTCCATCCATTGTGCCACAAAAGTGCCTTATGTGTGTATTTGTTCTCTCCCATCAGAGGTCAAATTCCTTATGAGTAAGGATCATAGAATATATTGAATTAGAATTCCCAGAACCTAGCACTATGTCAGCATATAGTAGGAACTTAACAAATGCTTATAAATTGCTTGATTGTAAAGAGTGTCATGCCCTTGTGGGGAAGGTCTTCTCTCCCTGACCCATCTCATCTCTCTCTCTGGGCCTGGTCTCTTCCCTTCTTCAATCCCTGCCTGTTGCTCTCACTTGGGTAACTGATTGAAACCACACTGAGAAACCATACCCCTATGACTCACACACGCTCATGTTATTTTTATTCCTAGCACAGCCCTATAAATACTGCAATGATCACCAAACACAGTCAATATTCCCCACCGCCTTCCGCCTCCGGCCCTTGTCCAACAGGCCCTTCACAGAGGGACCACCCACTTGAGTACAACGTGTGGATGGTGGTGGGGTGAAGAGAAAGAAGGGAGTCATGGAAAAGTTGAGGTGATTCCCCCCGACCAGGCAACACCTGCCATGCCCTCCCCCACATCCATCCGTTCTCGATTTCACATAATAATAATAATCATCATCTCTCTTTTACATAGAAGCCTTTATGATTGTACAAAGCCCTTTCATTTATATTTCCTCGATTGACTCATAATAACCTTCAAAGAATTCAGAGCAGGGATTATTATCCCCATTTGACACATGGGGAAAGTGATGCCCAAAGGCAAGACGTAACTTCAAGTATTTAAAGGGTTGTTATGGGGACGTGGGACTATACTTACTTTGCTTGGCTCCAGGAGCAGAAATAGGAGCAACAGGTAAACATTTCAGACAGGCCAGTATGGGGATGATGGTAAATGGATAATGAAGAAAAAGGAAAAAAACCCTACTTGGGGTTTAGCATGCTGCAAAGTTAGTAGGAGTCAAAAGTACTGAAGTGAGAGGCGTAGTGTTCAGGAGACAGGCTGCAAGAGTCTTTCTACTAGTCTGACCTCCACCAGACCACATCTGTGACGTTATGTTCAGTTCTAGTTGTCACATTTAAGAAGAGCACTGCCCAGCTGGAGAACATTCAGAGTGGGGCCAGAAGGAGACAGAGGGATTTCCATTCTGTTCCCTTAGGGAAACAGTTGAAAGACCAAGGACATTATCCCAGAGAAGGACTGGGAAGGAAACAATAGCTATATTGAAAGGTCTCTGGTGTAGAAGAGACATTAGACTTGCTCTTCTCAGACTCTGGGGACAGAATTAGAGACATTGTCTAACTGTGATAATAAAGACATATTTTTGTCTACTTCTAAGTTTGCATATCCCATACACATATATGTATATTGTATGTGTGTGGCATGTGTGTATGCATAAGTATATGCATTTGCATGTGTGGCTTACATACAATGTATGTGTATACGTGCATACGCAAGACACACAAACATTTAGACATGGCACACATAGGTATACAACATACACTATGTATATGTATGTACATGTGTGTATGTGTGTATGCATATAGACATAACCATATGCTTATGTTGTGTATAGGACACATAGATATACCTATCCCTTCATACATATGCACATAACAAATCCACCCCAGGTTAAGAGTCCCTGAAGTAAAGGTTACATGATCCACTATTGGGCAAGGGAATTCTTTTTCAGGATTGGATGGTACTAGAGAGCCTCTGAAGTTCCTTCAACTGTGATTCTGTATTGATCTTATTTTGCTTCTATTTTCCCCGACAAGGAAAATGATATTTGGGCTTGAAGGAACAAAAATACAGGGAGATGAAACCTAAGTTAAATAAAGGGTTAGTAAGAGAGAACTTGGCTAAGTTCAATGAGATCAAGCTACAAATGCCTAAATGAACTATATCCCAGGACACGAAAAGATTGACCAGACGTGATCATTGAGCTGTTATCTATAAAAGAAGCTGGATACGGGCAAATGATTTACAGAAATTCAAAAGAGGGGAAAGAGTGGAGACTTCAGATGATAGGCTGGTAAACTTAACTTTGATTCCTGGCAATGTTCTAGGATTTTGAAAAGGTAATGGTGACCAAGAATAGATCATGATAGAACTTCTGGTAAAGATGCTAGAGGGAATGGGAGAAGAATAGTCCAGTTCTCATAAAAGCTCTCCAGCAAAGATAAAAAGAACATTTGAATAACTTCATCCAACTCATATTTGTATGAGGGGACAGCGAGAGATTTGTGAGTACTATAGGTGTCCAGACAGAAACACCTGGATTAATGTAATGCTCAGATATCTTCCAGATTGGACCAAAAAATGCTCCAAGGAATCCTACAGCCTTCAGTACAGTGTCCTATAGAGAATGCAGGTGGGCTTGAAACCTGCCAGTACTCTGAAAACAGATACCAGTGGAAATAAAAGCCAAGTAATAAGGATCAGGACCAAATAGAAGCCCGCCAAACCATCCAAGATTGCAAGAGCAGGAGCCTAGGACATAAAGTCCTAATTCAGTAATTAAGGCAGAAAATATGAGTAAAAAGAAGATGAATGATATTGAAATGTTATGGATCCAGAGACATTAAAGACAAAAATCCAGTAGAAGAAAATAACTCCACAGCAAGTAGAGATTCAGGTAAAAAACAAAACTAAAATTAAATTAAATAAAGAACATAGCCACGGGATCATAAGAGTTCCTGGAAAAAATAAAGCAAAAAACTAAGAACGGATATTATAAATGAATAAGAGTTTAGAAGAAAGAATTGGAAAGAGAATAAAAGCTTTGAATATTATTAAACTGTATTCAACAGGCTCCCTAACCATTTGAATGGACCCTACAGAAATTAATAACTCCATTTGACAATAAGAAATACTAGAGTAAAATAAAAACATTTGGGAAATTTAAAAATATATATCTCATATCAAAACCAACAGATCTGTAAAACATATCAAATAGACATAATTTAAGAATCATCAGACTACCTTATGACCATCCACCCCTTTAAAAAAAAGCATATTTTAAGAAATCAAAAATAAAACCTGCTCAGATCAATTAGAATCAGAGGACAAAGTAAAAATAATAAAAAGGGACTGGTTACTTTCTGGGAAAAGCAAAAAACAAAGATTAAAAATTAAAGCTCCCAGGAATGACATATCCAAAACCCAGAATTTCCAGTCCAAAGAAAAATATAATGTAAGCAGTCAGAAAGAAAGAGTTCGAGGACCAAGGAATCAGTCAGGATCACATAAGACCTGACAACTACCACCATAAAGAAGAAGAAAGCTTGGAATATGATATTCCAAAGCAAATGTTAAAGGCTTTCAATCAATAATAA
Organism: Dromiciops gliroides; assembly: GCF_019393635.1. NCBI lineage: Eukaryota > Metazoa > Chordata > Mammalia > Microbiotheria > Microbiotheriidae > Dromiciops > Dromiciops gliroides. The sequence continues at coordinate 82,125,180 of NC_057861.1, forward strand.
CTTTCTTTCCAAAACTGAGTATAATCCCATAGAGGGAGAATGTAACTTTAATGAAATTGAGAACTTATAAGAATTTCTGGTGAAAAGAACAGAGCTGAGTAGAAACTTTGAAATGAAGATACAGGAGTCCAGAGAATCTAGAAAGGTAAATACACTTGATTAAATGAAAGAGGACATATGAAAATTAAGTGCTTACATTCCAATAGAGAGAGATGAAATGTGTCCTTTTAAAGCCCCTAATGTCTTTAGGGATCACAAATGGAGCTAAATAAACAGTGGAGGGTTTTTTTCATTAATTAATCTTATGTAAAAAGGGAAGGAAAAAGGAAAACAAATGAGAATAAAGAGGAAACAAGAAGTGGAATTTACCAGATTACAAAATCAGAGTGCATGAAAAAATAGTAAAAACAAAAATCAAAACCACAAATGAAGGGGTTGGGGAATACCTTAGTGTTAGACCTATAAATACACACAGAGTTTGGTGTATTAAATTAAACAGGGAAAATTGGCAGTAACAGTGGGAGAAAACAGTCTGAGAAACAGAAGTTAAGTGACTTGTGCAGAGTCACGCAGGAAGGGTCTGAAGCGAAGTCTTCCTGACTCAAAGTCCAATACTAACCACTGTGTCATCTAGCTTACTCTAAAAGTCAAGTCACATTTCCTAGATAAGGGAACCAAATATGATGTTCTATAAGTCTTCTTAAGGTACCAAAATTCTATCTTGACTCTACAATCTCTTCCAAATTTAGCATCCTGTTATTTAACCATCCTTGGAGTCAGAGGACCTGGATGGTGCGACATAAACCCAAAGGCTAATAGATTCAGAGCTAAAGGAAACTTATAGGCCAATCCAGTTCAAACTCCTCATTTTATAGATAGAGAAATAGAAGCACAGAGAAGTTCAGTAATAAGTCCTGTGTCATACAGCTAGTAGAATCAGAGGCAGATTTTTGAAACCAACTTCTTCTTGACTCCAGGTCCAAGTGCTTTTTCCAATATGCTAGGATGTCCCACTACTTATTAGTTGTTTGATTCTGGCTAAACCTTTTAACTTTTCAGAGTCTGTTTTCCTAGGTATGCCTTGTCTTCTCTGGTGTACTGTAAACTCCTAGAATCTGAGAACTCTCTTTTACTTCTTAATATTGCCTATCATCATATCCAATTAAACAGCTCACTTAGATAGCAAATCAATTATACTGAGGAATTAAGGGGAAAGTAATATTCAAGAAATACTGTTAATAAAAAATCATTTCTATAGTTTTAAGGCTTGCAAATCTTATAACAACACAATAACCCTGTGAGGGAGCTTTTTTATAATCATAATTTTACAAAGAAGGGAAATGTTCTACTCAGAATCAAATATTAAGTGATAGATCAGAATTTGAACCCAGGTCTCCTAAAACCAGCATTTTTCTTCTCCATAATACTGGTAAGATTTCTAATGTTCAAACTTGCTCAGCTGAGATAGATTTTCCTTGAACCCTCTCTGATTCTCAGAAGACCTGAGCCCATCTCACTAAGGTTAGAAATCTAAGGCCTCTAGAGGCCAAAGAGGGATGGAAGGGGAGCAACAGATACAGAGAAAGGTGACACTCCCAAGCAAGTGAGGTATACAGTATATTAAAGTACAGAAATGTTAGCAGAGGTCTGTTTTTTTTTTTTTTGTGAGACAATTGGGGTTAAGTGATTTGCCCAGGGTCACACAACTAGTGTTAAGTGTCTGAGGCTGGATTTGAACTCAGGTCCTCCTGACTCCAGGGCCGGTGCTCTATCCACTGATCCACCTAGCTGTCCCAGGTCTCAGTTTTATAGCAAGAACTCACTATTTAACAAAAACTGTTGGAAAACTGGAAAGGAGGTAACAGAAACTAGGCACAGGCCATATCTCATATTACATACCAAGGACAAGCTCCAAATGGGTATGTGTTTTATACAATAAAAGTGACATCATAAGCAAATTAATAGAGTACGGAGAAGAAATCACTTGTCAGATCTATGGACTAGGGCAAGAGTTCATGACCAAGCAAGAAATGCAGACGTTCACATCAGGTAAAATGAACAATTCTGATTACATAAAATTTAAAAAGTTTTTCCATAAACAAAAACAATGCAGCTAAAATTAGAAAAATGAAAACCATCTTTGTAGTAAGATTCTTTGATAAAGGTTTCATTTTTTAAGATATATAGAGAACTGCCTCAAATTTACAAGAATAGGAGCAATTCCACCAATTGACAAATAAATGGTCAAGGGGATATTAATATGTAGTTTGGGAAGGAAGAAATATAAGCTATGAATAACCATACAAAAATGCTCTAAATCACTAATAATTAACAAAAGGCAAATTAAAACAACTTTGAGGTACCATCTCATAGCCATCAGATTGGCAAAGTTGGTAAAAAAAGGATAATGACAAATGTTAGAAGTGCTTTGAGGAAAGAGGCACGTTAAGACACTGTTAAGGAAGCTCTGAATTGGTCCTGCCATTCTGGAAAGCAATTTGGAATTCTGTTCAAAAGGCTATTAAACTTAGCATACCCTCTGTACAGGGATACCACCACCAGATCTATACCCCCAAAGAGAAAAAAGAAGAGGGAAAAGGATTCATATATAGAAAAATATTTATAGCAGCTCTCTGTGGTGGGGAAAAAAAATTGAAGAAACTGGGGAGCTATCCATCAATTGGGAATGGGCTGAGCAAGTTATAGTATCTGAATGTGATGGAAAACTAGTGTGTTATAAGAAATAATGAAAGGGATGGTTTCAGAGAAATGTCGTGAAAATTTGTATAAACTGGTGCAGAGTGAAGTGAGTAGAACCAGAAGAACAAACAGGCATGTTAGAAACTAGGATTTACCCTAGAACATAGAATGTTGGAAATGGAAACAGCCTTTGGGAAAGTCACTTAACCTCTCTGAGCCTCAGTTCCCTCATTTGTACAGTGAGGAAGCTGAAGTAGATTCTGGGGAGACCCCTAATCATTCTAGAGTGACAACCCCACCAGAAGAGGCATTAGAACAGAACAGAAAATGCTTGGGTGGAAAGGGAATTCAAAGATCTTCCCATCCAGCACCCTCATTTGACTTAGTCAGTCATTCAACAAAAGTCAAAAAGTATTTATTAAGCTCTCGGCTATGTCCCCGGGACTGTGCTATGTAAGGGGGGATGCAAATACAAACAAAAATAAGACAATCCTTGCTCCAAATGAGCTCACCTTCTAATGGGAAAAGACAACCCCAAAAACAGGAGCTGAAAGGATGAAGTGTTCTAGGCTAGAGATGATGGTTGAAATCAGGAGACTCGGGGATGGCTGGTCTGGGCCCTTCCCTCAAATAGAGGATCCAGGAGGAATTTACCAAGGGAGAAGTGGTCCATGGAAGCAGAGGCAGGAGACTGAGGTCTTGGGAAGGAAAGGGGCATAGACACCGTCACAGAGGGGACCTACCTGGAGAACTGTGACTGAAACCTGGCTTTGATGACACCCAACGATCCCAATCAAACTCAAGCAAATTGAAAAGGAAAGAGCTTCAGGTGGACCTAGTTAGTCTAAGGTAGGATTAAATGAATTGGTTATGCTGGGAATGGGTCTTCTAGATATGACTGAAGCAGTCAGGCATCATTATAGTCATCATCTCATTTCTAATAATAGTAAGCATTTGCATAATGCTTTAAAGTTTACAAGGGATATGGCTATGTGCTGCAGTGGATGGAGTGCCAGGTCTGGAGTCAGGGAGACTTGGGTTCAAATCTGGCCTTATACACTAGCTGTGGGACCCTGGGCAAGTCACTTAACCCTGTCTGCCTCAGTTTCCTCATCTGTTAAATGAATTGGAGAAGGAAATGGCAGTACCTTTGCCAAGAAAACCCCAAAAAGAGGACACGACTGAGTTTTCTCAAATGATCCTCACAACCACCATAGGAGATAGGTGCTATTATCAACCCCATTTTACATAGAAGGAAACTGAGGCTAAAAGAGATTAAGTGACTTGTCTATGGCCACACAGCTAAGAAATGTCTAAGGCAGGATTTGAACTTGGGTTTTCTTGACGCCAAGTTCTACACTATATGCTAGGCCAGAGATGTCAAACAAATGACCTGTGATCTCATGTTGCTAGGCCACAACACTCCTGAGTGTAGCCTGAACCAGATTAAAATGCAATTTGAAAAAATTTAATGAAATAACTAAAAGTACAACAAAATATAGATAACATAACATTTTAAAACTAAGTCACTATGTAGCCTGCAGTGATCCTTATGTACAAATTAGTGGCTTCTGTTTCTTTCTGAGTTTGACACCAGTACAAGTAGCCACTGCCCTGTCTGTAATTCTATACTACATTAAGGGTTACAACATTTTTTTTTTCAATAACAACCCTGTGATGAAGGTCACATAAATATAATTATTTCAATTTTACATTCAAGGAAACTGAGGCTCAGAGAGGGCAAATGACATATTCAAAGTTACACAGCTAGTAAATGTTTAAGTCAGCACTCAAACATAGATCTCTGTTAAGAGACTTTTATATCAACCAAGTCCAATAATCTTTCTATGATGGTAGGACAATACATGGAGTCTTGTGCTCATTTTGTGGTATCACATTTTAGGGAGAACATTGATGAGTTAGAGTATATATATATATATATTTAGTTAGAGTATATCTTTTTTTTTTTTTTTGCAGGGCAATGGGGGTTAAGTGACTTGCCCAGGGTCACACAGCTAATAAGTGTCAAGTGTCTGAGGCCGGATTTGAACTCAGGAACTCCTGAATTCAGGGCCGGTGCTTTATCCACTGCACCACCTAGCTGCCCCTAGTTAGAGTATATCTTAAAGAGGGGCAATGATGAGAGTGAGAGAATTAGGACCATGTCATCCTGAATTAGAATCAATCATGTGAAGGAAGTGTTTGTTGAATTAAGCCACATCCAGAATGAATATCAAACTTTTGTATTGATATGTGGACATTAGTTCATATGGGGAAACTCAAGGCCTATATTTATAGAAATATGCTCAGTTGGGTGACTTGAGCTAGAGAGCTTTTAGAGGCTCCATAGGTAATGGGCCATGATTATCAAGTCAGATTCAACAAGAGATTCACAAGGGGCATGCAAATGCTATTATTCCTTGTTACCCTATCATAATTTTCTACCTTCTTTCTGCTATTCCTCATAATATTGTACTCTTATAGTTTAAGGGGAATGCAAATAGCATTCTCCCCACTCCCACTTTAGGGAGAACAATGACAGTTTGTGGTAAGTTCTCATCATGATGAGAAAGGGACACCAAGTCACACAAGGATTGTCTGATGGAAGTAGGAATGGTTGGAGAAGAGAGGATTGGGGTTCAGGTTTGAGGGGGCGGGTGTACACACATCAGTCTTCAAATATCTGAAAGGCTATTATGTGGAAGCAAGGTTAGGGTTACTCTGCTTGGCCCCCAAAGGGTGAAAGTGGACACTACGGGCAGACATTGTTTCTAGGAAAATTCATTTTCATTTTTTTTTCTTTTTTTTTTTCCTTTTTTTTTTCCTTTTTTTGGTGAGGCAATGAGAGAGTTAAGTGACTTGCTCAGGGTCACATAGCTAGTAAGTGTCAAGTGTCTGAGGCTAGATTTGAACTCAAGTCCTCCTGAATCCAGGGCTAGTGCTTTATCTACTGTGCTATCTAGCTTCCCCCGGGAAAATTCATTTGTTAACAGGAACAACTGTTCAAGAGTGGAACCAACTGCTTTGAGAAGAAAAGGCTAGATGAAAACCTGCTGGAGATGTAGAGGGGACTCTTTTACAGGTCTGGGCCTAACTTGATCCCTTCCAGCTTTGGAATTTTGTGACTCTCTGAAAGCTACAGCAAGAAAGGAGAACACTAGAAACATGGATGGTGAGGGTAAAAACATATCCGATTCATCAAATTTTTAGGGCCCAAGTGGAATTTAAATAACAGAGAACATTAGATTTGTAGTGAGTAGATCAAGGTTCCAGTCCTACTCTGGGAGACCGTAGACAGATCACTGCCTGGTCTCTCAGATTCTTCCTAGCTCTCCTCTTCTCTGAATCTAAATTAGAAGTATCTGCAAGGCCACACTAATCAGGCAGGCATGCCTGGGACACTGATATCGCTCAAGTCACTGAACGTCAGAAATGGAAGGGATTTTACAAGGAATGACATTTGATCACCTCATTTCCCACATGGAGAATGTGAGTCCCAGAGATCCATTCAATGTCACACAGATATCAGAACCAGGATTTGAGCCAAGGTTCTCTGACTTCAAGTGAAATACCCTTTCTACCTTATCACATTTCCTCCCTTAGCATTAACAGGGTTGGTCAGTGGTCAGATCTCTGAACAGGAGTAAACTGGATCTCAACTCCAGGTGCCACACTCTGGCCAGGTCTCTTTGCTTCTCTACCTATCTAATTTTTCTCGAGACTGTGGTGATGATAACATTTGCTGCCTGCCTACGCACAGAACTGTCGTGAGGCTCAGTGAGATAATGTTTGCAAAGCACTCAGAGCCCTGGGAAGGAAGGCGGGAGCCGTGTAAACATAAAGTGTTGTGATTTTGCAAAACGTAGTTCTCCAAATTTTACCTACTTTCAGTTTTCCTTCCCCCCCTAAAATGTTTTTGCTCCTTCATTAGCATCTCATTATTGTTACCCAGAATTTGGATAAGCTAGGTTGGGGTTTATTTTTGGTTCCCTAAAAATAAAAAAGCAAACTAAAATATACCATTGATTCTCCATTATATTTTTGTGGGTAAAGGGGAGAAAAAACAGTATGCTGTGAAGTGAGGCAAAAGCCTTGGGTTACAAGCCCCTGGTAGGCTGTATGACCTTAGACAAGTCACCTCAGATTCTTCATTTGTAATATATTGAATTAGTTTATCTCTAAGGTCTGATTCACTCTGATATTCTGTACCTTACCTACTACAGCCTCTCCCAGCTGATGTTCTTTCTATATTCTAAAAGTTCTTTCTTTCTTTTTTCTGGGCAATGAGGGTTAAGTGACTTGCCCAAGGTCACACAGCTAATAAGTGTCAAGTGTCTCAAGTCACATTTGAACTCAGGTCCCAGGCAGCATGCTAAAAACCTTTAAAATATTACTTTATCTTCAAAACAAACCTGGGAGGTAGGTGTTATTATTATTATTACCATTTTACAGTGGAGGAAACTGAAGCAAACCGAGGTTAAGTGACTTGCCCAGGGTCACATAGCTAGTAAGTGTTTGAGGCTAGATTTGAAGTTCCTGACTCCAGGGTCAGCATTTTATTGACTGTACTACCCAGCTGCCTCTAATTCTATCTTCTAAGATCTCTTCTGGCTTTAATTTCATATTCTATGTTTTCCAGTCCTTTCCAATTCTAACACAATGTGTCCTGTGTTCTAAGGCCCTTTTTAGTTCTTATATTCTTTGAAATAAAAACACTTTTTGTCCTAGGGATTTATTATAGTTTTGAGTATGGGTATGGCTGAGGTTCTAGGTATTAACTATCTCTAACCCAGAGGCTATTAAATCCATCCTGTACCCCCAAGAGAACATCTTCTACAGATTATTATTCAAGTGGTCATCCAATCTTTCCCTGAAGACTTATACTGAAGGGGGAAACCCACCATATGTCAAGGCAGCCCATTTCTGTTTGGGATAGCTCTAAATATAAGGGAGCCTGTTCTTTGTATCAAATCTAAATCTGCCTCTTGGCAACTTCCACCCTAAGCTTCAAGTTGTGTTCTCTGGAGCCAAAGAAAACAAGCCTAAGCCCTTCTTCCATTTGATAGATCTTTAAATGCTTGATTGAGGATGGCAACATCCGTGAGAATGGGAAAGGAAAATAAACTGTATATCAGTCACATGGTGAATGACTGGCCTGCAGATTGCAAGTTTATTATACTGGGAATGTTTCCTGGAATGAGGATTTGAGGCCAGGTAGAACTTTCAGTGTCTTTTTAGAAAGGTTTTGTTGCTGTTGTTCACTTGTTTCACTTGTGTCTGACTCTTTGTGAATCCGTTTTTGTTTGTTTGTTTGTTCTTGGCAGAAATACTGAAGTGGTTTGCCATTTCCTTCTCCAGATCATTTTCCAGATGAGGAAACTGAGACAAACAAGGTTAAATGACTTACCCAGGGTCACACAGTTAGTAAGTCTTTGAGACCAGATTTGAACTCATAAAGATGAGTCTTCCTGATTTCAGGCCTGCCACTCTATCTGCTGTACTACCTAGTTACTCTTAGCGAGGTTAGTTTTCTTTTTACTTCTTGGAATGAGTGGCAGGTGCTGGTGACCATTGGCGCTGGAATGGCCTCTGTCTTTTTAAAAAATCTATTTCTCCCACTTCTATATTTCATCTTCTCTCACTCTCCCACTTATGTCCTTTTCATTTCTTATTATCCTCATTTTCATTATGCCGACTCTTCTATCCTTTCTTTTTCTCTCTCTTTTGCCTCTCCATTCTGCTCTGGCTTTAGTCCCATTGAATTTTAGAATTCAAAAGGACCTTAGAGACAGCGAGGTGACTCTGGGCAAGGCACATGCTCTTTCTGAGTTTCAGCTTCTAAACTGTAAAACTGGGATAATCACACACTATTTCACAGGGTTGTTGTGAGGAAAGAGCTTTGAAGGCATCTGAGCTCAGATTAAACTCAATAACCAATCTTGGTTTCATTGGATACATGTTGAAAAACACCTTCTTCTGCTTGGTAGAGGAGGAAATATGAGTGCAGAATGCTGGATCTAGTGTTCTAAGCCTTCATTTCGTTGGGTGGTTTTGCTTAAACATATTTCTTTGTCACAAAAGATGGTTCTTTTTTTGAGGTACAAGTATATTAGGAAGTGCTATAGCCTAACAAGCAAAAGGCATCAATAAAAGTTTTGAGGCAATATGGCATACTGGATAAAGAGAACTAACTTTGGATCCATGAAGACCTAGGTACTTTGGACACGTACTAGTTGTTTGAACATAGTCGAGAAAATGAACCTTCTCATTCTCCCAGAAACTCTAATATTTTAGTCACAGGTGAGCTGCGGATCTGTATCAGTGAAGAGAATTTAAACATGGGAATTTCTTACCACTAATGAAATCACATCTCAAGATCAACCACAACAAAAAAATTGCATATGACTTTTTTTTAAAGGGGTTGGTAAATTCTAGGATCATTGCATTTCTGAAAACAACCAAGTCATTCATAGCTTACAATATTGCTGTTATTTTGTATACAGTGCATTTCACTTTACATCAGCTCATGTAAGTCTTTCCAGGTTTTTTTTGAGAGCATCCTGCTCATCATTTTTTATAATAAACTACATTTATATAGTACTTTGAAGAGAGATTTCCTTACAATAAATCCATGATGTTGATGATTGCAACAACAATAATAGATAACATTTATATAGTACCTTATACTTGACAAAGAATTTTCTTCACAGTAGCCCAGCAAAGTAAATAAAGTAAATACCATAAGTTGCTGCTTCTCCTTCTTCTTCTTTCTTCTTCTTCTTCTTCTTCTTCTTCTTCTTCTTCTTCTTCTTCTTCTTCTTCTTCTTCTTCTTCTTCTTCTTCATCATCATCATCATCATCCGGTCCAACAGACTCAATCTGAAGCATAGAATCTATTTATAATGTTTTTGTCAGGTTCTCACTCTGCCTCTATTTGAGATCCTTTAATGATGAAAAAGTTTACTACTTTAAGAGGCAGCTCATTCCACTATTAAAGATCTCTGCTTGTTTAGAAGTGTTTTCCCCTTTTATATTGACCTAAAATCTTCACTTCTGTAGCTCTGCTACCACTCCTATTGGTCCTAGTTTTTCCACTTGGGATGACATAGAACAAGTCTACTTCCAACTTCTCATCTCGTCTTTTTTTTTTTTAAAGACTGATAAAGATTTTTGCTTTCTTAAGCTTGGAAGTTCCAAATCTTGTTAACAAGACATTTATTTTGTGTTTCTGTGTGCATTCATTTTGTGCATCTGTGTGCATATATATAGATTTATTAAATTTTATTTTTAATATATGCAGTAAAACAAGCATTTTCACAACACAGTACAATAAAAAAGATGATTGCATAGGAAACTGCAAATCTACTATGCACAACTTGCTATTCCTTTCAAATATACATTATTGGGCAGATAGGTGGTATAGTGGATAAAGCACCAACCTGGGATTCAGGAGGACCTGAGTTCAAATCCAACCTCAGACACGACCCTAGCTGTGTGACCCTGGGCAAGTCACTTGACCCTCATTGCCCCATAAAAAACAAAAACAAACAAATGTACATTATTATGTAAATTTCTTTTTTTCCCTCTTCCCTTTCTCCTCAATATAGAAATGGCTACCATTAAGCACAAATAGGGGTGTGTGTATACACATATATACACACAGACACATATATATGTATAAATACAACATACCTATATACACATACACACATACATATATATGTAATACATATATACACAGGCATATATACATATGTGTGTGTGTGTATTCTTATATCTTCTAAATATCACATATTTTAAAATAGTGTTTATCTCATCCTTCTCTTCTCCAAGTCAAATACCCATAATTCCTTGAACCAACCCTTGGAGAACAGAGCAGCAGAATTGGGTCTAGGAAGGAAGCCTGTCCCCAATCTACCTGGCCCTAGAGAGCAATGGGGTATATTGGATGAGTCTTCTCAATGTTCTTGGAGTAATAATAATGCTTGTTTCTAGAGCCCTTTAAGATTTACAAAGTTCTTTTGTCACAACTTCCTTGAGTAGTAGGGAGTACAAGGATAATCAATCCTGTTTTAGAAAAGAAGAAAGAAGGACACAAGTTTTTATTAAGTGTTTACTATGTGCCAGGTGATTAACAAATAGGATTTCATTTGATCCTCCTAACAACAGTAAGAGACAAGTGTTAATATTATTTTTATTAATAATAATTGTTGTTGTTTAGTTGTTTCAATTGTGTTTGACTCTTTGTGATTCCATTTGGAGTTTTCTTGGTAGAGATACTAGAGTGGTTTGCCACTTCCTTCTCTGGCTTACTTTACAGATGAGGAACTGAGGCAAACTGGGTTGAGTGACTTGGCCAGGGTCACAGAGGTAGAAAGTGACTGAGATTGGGTTTGAAATTAGGCAGATGAGTCTTCCTTACTCCAGGCCCATTACTCTATCCACTATGTCATTTAGTTACATCAGCAGCAGCAGCAGCAGCAGCAGCAGCAGCAGCAGCATCTCCACCACCACTAGCATTTATATAATGCTTATGATGTGCCAGGCATTGTGCTAAGCACTTTGTAATTATTATTTCATTTGATCCTTATAAAAACCCTGTAAGGTAGGTGCTATCATTATCCCCATTTTATAGAGGAGGAAACTGAGACAAAGTGACTTGCCCAAGGCCACACAGCTATTAAATGTCTGAGGCCAAATTCAAACTCAGACATTCCTAACCTGAAGTCTAGTGCCCTATTCATTGCTGTCTAACCCCAAAGAAGAGTAGACTGAGGCTCACAGAATCCAAGTCATTTGGTGAAGGTCACTATTGGAATTGGTACTCAAACCTGCCTCTTCTGACTCTACATTCAATGCTCTTTCCAGTAAATGACACTGGACCTAGGAGGGCATCCCACCCTGGTTGAATAGAAGATGAAATCCTCTCAGCATAGTGCTGTGTTCACCAAGTGGCAAGAGGATGCTTCAGTGGGAGCCTGTCAGAGAATGAGTGGCAGGGGCTGATGAGCCCCTGCTAAAGCAGGGCTTAGAGCCATTCTGTAAAGAATCTGGAGGAGAGAGGAAATTGAAAGACTGTCTTTCTCCCTAAACAAATACTATTTAAAATAAGAATCATACTTTGTATTTACATAGCACCTCTGAGGAAATCAAAGTACTTTACAGACATTAGCTAAATTAATCCTAGCTGGTAAGTATAATTCAGTACTATTCTCCCCTCAGGCCCTGGAGATAGGTGGAGCAAGGCCTTGCTTGAGTATTCTTGATAGGATTCCCAAGACATACCTAGCATTTAGCTCTGCTCCTCCCCTAATGCTAAAAATGAGCAACTCTAATCCTTTCCCTTCATTTTGTCCCTGAACCCTGACCCCCTATTCAGCCCCAATTCTATCAGGGAAGGAGACCCCAGTCCCTCCTAAAGCCCCCATCTCCTCCCTATGTTCTCAACCTCCTCTTTGAGGTTTTATTTCTTTAATCATCCCCCATTGCCTCAGTTCCTCATCTATAAAATGTGCTAGAGAAGGAAATGGCAAACCACTCCAGTATTTCTGCCAAGAAAACCCCAAATGGGGTCACATAAAGTTGGACATGATTGAAACAACTCAACAACAACAGTATATACAATACACACAGACACACATAGCAACTAGATGGCACAGGGTGGCATGTAGTGCTGGACCTGAAGGACCTGAGTTCAAATCTAGCCTGGGACACTTACTAGATGTGTGACCCTGTTTGCCTCAGTTTCCCCACCTGGAAAGTGAATTGGAGAAGGAAATGGCAAACCACTCCAGTGTCTCTGCCAAGAAAACCCCAAAAGGAGTCACAGAGAGTTGGATACAACTGAAGTGTCACAACAACAATAACAAGAACCAAAACAACAACAATGACAAGATTTCTCTCAGTGAGACACCATCCCGTACCTAAGCCCTCATTTCTGATATCAGGCTCTTACCTCCTTACTGAACCTCTTTTCTAAGGCAGCTAAGTGACATGGCGAATATAATGATGGACCTGGAGTCAAAAAGACTTGAGTTCGAATCTGGCCACTGACACTAGCTGTGTAACCCTGAGTAAATCATCTAATCTCTGTCTGCTTTAGTTATCTCATCTGGAAAATGGGGACAATAATGAAACCTACCTTCCAGGGTTGTGAGGATAATATTTGAATGAGATAATATTTGAAATGCTTTGTAAGCTAAAGTGCTCTATAAATGCTAGTTATTATTATCCTCTCATTAAACTCCCATATTATTCCCTGGGTCATTATTCTCTTGCCAAATCCCCATTCCATCACTGAGCGCCTCTATTTTCCACCTTAACCTTCACTCCTTTGAGTACCCATTCCAACAATGGGACAATCACTGATTGAGCACTACACCCATAATCATCATTGAGCCTCCATCCTGGACACAAGATCCTCAACTCCTTCACTGAATCTCCTATTCTTATCACTGAAGCCTCCATTATTAACGTTGATTCCCCATTCTGTTCATTCAGTCTTCATTCCCTTAATGACATTCCACCCCCAAATTTGGGGCCCATCTCCTCATTGAACTCCAACCCCATTTTCCTCATTGGGGCTAATTTATGATACTGAACCTCCATCCACTTTGATTTATCCCCATTCTCTCCCTCAGCCTTTATCTTCCTTAGACAGCTTCTGTATTTGCCTTCAGTGAGGGTTTATCCTCAACATTGAATCTCTGTCCTCTTTAGCTCTGTCTCCAGTTCGATCATTCTTTCCTCCCTTCTTCTGACCATCTTTCCCACTCAGATTTCATACATAATGCTCACTGAGCCCCCTGGTCTCCACACTTAACCTTGACAAAGGGAATTTAAAATACTTTTAACTGAGCAATCAGGAGCTTAGGCTCCCATGCCATTCTAAAGCCCTCAATCTGGCTTTCGTTGTCTAATTCATTTAGGCAATGTCTGCAGCCACAGTAATTCATCCATACTTTACACATCATTCATCCTGGTCTATCTCAGGTATGACACTATGTGGTAGTACAGATGCTGGTAGTCTTGCTTCTGGCCACATAGAAGGGCTACATTCTATAGTGTTTATATCTTGATATTTCTGCATTCTTTCTCCTTCACTCTCCAAGTCTGTAAACTTGTCTCTCCTATGAGCTCCTAGAAAAAAAGCAATAGGTCTACAAACATTCCTAGAGCTTAGTGATGAAAAATGTAGTCAGCTGACCTGCTAGGAACTTAAAAGAGTCAAATCATTCAAGGGCAATCTGGAACAAAGATTTTCCCTCCCTTTTTCCTCTTTATCCTCCTTGAATGTCTTCATTCAATGAAGAATTTTTCATTGGGTTAGTTGAGTTAGGTTGGGTTCTTGAAGATCAAACTAACAGAGCACAGGACTACTAAGGTAAAAAATGTCATGAGGACAGGCCTGGTGGTGAACAGGCATAAGTTCAATGGCTCATCATTGAGTAGGCTGCAAGACTATTCATTTTTCCATCACAGTTCAGGTAGTCTTGAAGACCATCACTAGGGTGATACTTTGTACTAGTGAAGGAGGAAAGGGCTGAACTGATAAAGTCAGGGATCCTTAAAGTGCTTTCAAGTTGACCCTGGAATTTAGCTTCCAAGGTCACATTGTCATTCATTTATTCCTATTGAATTATTGAAACTTAGAGCTGAAAGGGAAACAATTAAAGGTGAAAATGAAAAAAGCATAGTCCCTGATCTCAGGCAGCTTATTATCTAGCCAGGGAGATGATAATGGTAGTCATAATGATGGAAATAATAATAATTGTTTTCCAATGCCTCAACAGCAGTGGTCCACATCTCTCAAGAATTATTCCAGTGACACTCAAGCTCTTGTAGGTCATATCAAGCTAGAAAAGCTTCAAGTAAGGGCATCTATTTGATATAAGGACTACTCTAAGTTCAGAGAAGCTTGTCACTAGGTTGACAGCAGGGTGATGAAATATTCTGTCACAGTTGCTCTTAAAAATTTTCAATTAAATTACAGAATTATAGGATATACAATGAGAAAGGACATTATAAGTAATCCTACAGCTTCATTTTTTTGAAATTTATTTTATTTTCAATTCACAGAAAAAATCAAACATTTCCATAACACAGTGCAATAAAAAGAATGAAAGCACATGAAACTGCAAATTTACCATATATAACTTGCCATTCTTTCCAAATATACAACAAAGTTATCATGTACATTTTTCCCTTTTTTTCTTCCCTCCCTTACCCCGACCCCACCATTCCAGAGATGGCTACCATTAAACAAATAGGTATATACATGTGTGTGTGTTTGTGTGCATGTATATATACATCTATTTATCAGTTCTTTCTCTGGATGCAGATAACATTTTTTCACATGCCCTTAATTTTTAATTTGTGTATTTATAATAGTCACACATAAGAAAACAAAGGTCCAGGGTGGAGAAATTACTTCTCCAAAGTCACATGAGTAGTAAATAAAAGAGCTTGCTTTGGAACTCAGATCTTTTTTTTCCCTTGAGGCAATTGGGGTTAAGTGACTTGCCCAGGGTCACACAGCTAGCAAGTGTTAAGTGTCTGAGGTCAGATTTGAATCAGGTCTTCCTGAATCCAGGGCTGGTGCTCTATCCACTGCACCATCTAGCTGCCCCAAATTCAGATCCTCCTAACTCCAAGGCTAGTACTCTATCTACTGCACCAGCTAGCTGCCCCCTTGGAACACAGATCTTTTAAAAAAAAAAAACAATAAGCATTTTTTTTTCTCTTTTGTACCTTTTCCCTCCAACTGGTGGAAGGGGGACCAAAAAACAAGCAAAAAATAAAACCTTTGTAACAAACATAGATAGTCAAAGAAAATTTACACATTGGCCACGTTTAAAAATTTATGTCTCATCCAAAAAAAAGAGAAAAGGACCTATTTTTACAAAAAACCACTTATAATAGGTCTTTTTGTAGTTGTTAAGAGTTGGAAATCAAAGGGATGCTCATCATTTGGGGAATGGCTAAACAAGCTGTGGCGTATCATTGTAAAGGAATATTATTGTCTATAAGAAGTGACAAGCAGGATGATTTCAGAAAAAACCTGGAAATACTTGCATGAACTGATATAGTGAAGTGAACAGAACTAGGAGAACATTGTACATGTTTTTCAGCAATATTGTTAGATGAAGAATTGTAAATGACTCAACTATTCTTAGCAACACAATGATCTAAGACAATCCCAAAGGACTAATGATGAAGCACACTATCCACCCCCAAAGAAGAACTGATATTGATGGAACACAGACTGAAGCATGCTATTTTTCACATTCTTTGTTTCATTTTTTTCTTTTGAGTCTTCATATGCAAAATGACTAATATGGAAATGTTTTACATAATTGCACATGTATAACCTATATCTGATTACCACCTCAGGGAAGGGGGAGGAGAGGGAGGAATAGAATTTGGAACTCAAAATTTCAAATAAAAATGTTTATTATAAAATTTATGCCTCATAACTGCATCTTGAGCCCATCACTTCTCTATTAGGAGATGGGTAGAATTTGTAAGTTCCTTGAGGACAGGGACTGTCTTTTTTTCCTCTTTTGCATCCCCGGCACTTAGCACAGTGCTTGGCACATAGTGCATACTTAATAAATGTTTACTGATTTATTGATGCTTCAACACCTGTATTTTGGAGTCATAACTATTTACTGGGTTGATCAGAATTATCATTGTATAAATTGTTTTCCTGGTTCTCAATTCACTCTGCATTGGTTTATGTCTTTCCAAATTTCTCCCAAGCCATCTTTTTCATCATTCCTTCCAGCCTCTAGGATTCGATTATATTCACTGATCATCATTTTTAATCTAGGTCTCCTGACTGCAAATGTAATGCTCTTTCAATCACATCAAGTAGCCTAACAGTGGTGGAATCTGCATCATCTGAGAGAGTTCTCACACTAATTAAATGACAGATGATATCAAAAGAGATAATGTTTGTAAGGCACTCAGCACAGTGCCTGACATATAGTAGAGGTTTAATAAATGTTGTTTCGTTTTCCTCCCTTTTCCTTTAAGTATTGAATTATAATAACAATATGTCACTCAAATACTTTGAGAATCCATGGTTTAATGATGTGAAGACTCCCCCAACTGATGGCAGATTCCATCTCTTCTACTTTGCAATTAATCTTGGTAAGTTGCCATGTGCAAAGAAATTCTCCTCACTGTAAACAACCCTTATTCTGAATGGCCCCTATGGCCTTATCTAGTCTGGTCCTTAGATGATTGACACAGAGACCATCTAGACTGTACTTCAATCCTTTCTCATATGGTAGATAGAATGTGCCATAGATTACACTCTATTGGTATAGTTCAGGATACAGTGCACCAGTAAAGAACTTTCCTGGGGGGGAGGGGGAAGCTACGTGGCACAGTGGATAGAGCACTGGCCCTGGATTCAGAAGGACCTGAGTTCAAATCCGGCCTCAGACACTTGACACCTACTAGCTGTGTGACCCTGGGCAAGTCACTTAACCCTTATTGCCCCATAAAAACAAAACAAAACAAAACAAACAACTCTTTACTGAGAAACAACAACAAAACAAAACAATAAGCCCAGGGTTTGATTTAAGTAATGGGTGGAAGGTGAAGGGAGGGATATTTAAGCTTAAGCTTCATTCTAGGAAAAACTTCCTCAAAGTGAGAGCTGTTTAAAAGTTGAATAATGGTAGGTTCCCTTTCCTTGAACGTTTTCAGGCAGAGACTTTTGAAGTATGTTATAGTTGGGGTATGTTAAAGAAGGGATTCTTTTTTATGTATGGGTTGGACCAGAGGACTGTTGAGACCAATTCTCCAGTTTTGTGGTTTCATCCATGTGTGTACTTCCCCCATGAATACAAATCTCCATAGTAGAAATCTTCATTAGTTGCTATGGGAAATAAGATTTATGCCCTACTGGATTGTTGTTGTTGTTGTTTGTTCTTCATTATTGAAGAGGACCATGACATCAGGATGATGTCATGACTTGCAATGAATTGGATTTAAGTGAGGGAGGGACAGGTATGCATGGTCATCAACCTCACTCTCTCCTCCAGAGCTATCTGGGTTCAGTGGCAAGATATACATCAGGACCACTGGAGATGGGATCAGATGTTTAAGGCAATTGGTGTTAAGTGACTTGTCCAGGGCCAAATAGCTAATAAGTATCTGAGATGAGATTTGAACTCAGGTCTTCATGACTCCAGGGCCAGTGCTTTATCCATTGTACCACCTAGCTGCCCCTCTACTATTGGATAAGCCCTCTGGTGGAGAACCTCTCTACATTACCTACATTCATGCTTGGACCAAAAAAAGAAATAGTCTCACAACTGGGACCATATTCAGAATCTTTCTGTCTTGATAGGACCTCCCAGAGCTTGTACTAGGAGAGCTGAAGGTTCCCTTAATGACATAATGAGCCATTAGAAGAGAACTTTTATGGACTCATTATTATCAATAACATCCCAAATTAAACATGCATAGATAGAAATGATCCTAACCTGTTGCATTGTCTGCTGTAAGTGCTTTAGGGAAGGGATTCGAGTTGGCTGCTCACTGTTCCTTATGAACACAATTTCTTATCTATCATGACCCTTCTTCAGGTCTGTATCTGGCCACTGGTGATGGAATTGTAGCATGAATTTATGACACAATCTCCTAAAGACAAATTTAAAATTCTTTTTCTCTGCTATGCAAGGTCATCAGGGAGTATCACACAAGTTCTGACCAGTTTTTTTCTGGGATGCTCTAGGTTTCCCAACTTCCTCTCTTCAGTTCTATCACCACCTTTCTGAAGATCTGGCCAATAGACAACACCTTCCATTGTGCTTGGTAAAGATAATTTGTTTCAGCCTATATATAAAGTAGGTTTAGATAATAGCCAAATATCCAAGCAAGTGTTCTGAGTTATTGTTGATGTTCAGTTCAATTTGACAAGTATTTATTAATATGTGCAATGCTTTGATGACTCCTTGTTCTCCAACTCTGAAGTTTTGAACTGCCCTGTTAAAGACTTCAGTTTTTTTCCTGTATAGAACAAAGGAGTTGAACTAGAAGTCTTTAAGGTTTTTTTTGTGTGATAAATGATTATTAATACCAATTTCTTGGGGAGGTTCTGAGGTTCTCTCCTTCTAAATTCCTCATTTAAAAAAAGTTCCCTTTTCTATAGAAGGATATTACTGACCACGAGATTGCATTGACTCTCCTAGATCTTGGCCACGTCCTACCCAACTTTGCAAGGAATTTAAATCTAAGGTGGGGAAGCCCATTGTGTTCTACTCAAGCTTGGGTGGAGATAGATCCTTTTGTCTAGATAGAAGAGAGGTCTGAGTAGCAATCATTTCTCTGTCCAGGGGTCACTCTCAGGCCCCATTCTAAAGGTATACATTCTTTGAATTGATAAGCCTAAAGTTATGAGTGGTCTGGTATAGAGATCCTCAGCCCTTCATTTTAATATAAACTATCTCCAACCATGATTATCAATTAGGTTTGATTTCTCCTACTGTTTTGAAGGGTGTATAAAATGTGAGTCCACTGCCATGATTATCTTTGGTCAGAGAGAGAAGGCCAAATGACCATCCTTTTATTAATAACCTCTGGCCTTATTAATAAAAATGATCAAATTACCCAGAAACTATATCTCTCAACTTTTTAATCATCATACTCTATAGCTTTAACATGGCATATCTTTTGTTTGGACATTGTGTGTTCTAAAGTTTTTTTTAGCTCTACCATTTTATTTTCTATATTCTGTCTTTTAGCTGTAACATTCTATTTTTGATTCCAGGTTTCTTCTAGTTTTGACCTTCTATGTTCTAGAATCTCTTTCATATCTGATAGTGTAGATTATCTTAAATCCTAAGGAGTCTGTGGATAGATTTCATTGGATCCATGAACTTGGTTGGGGAGAATACATATTTATTTTCAGGAACCTATGGTTTCCTTTGTTATTTTATTTTATACATTTAATACATTTTTCTTAGAAGAGTTACATAAGCTAGGTTCAATAGACTGCCAAAGCTAACCATGTCAGAAAAAAAAAAGCTTAAGAACTCCTGATTGTAGTAGCCTAGAATTCTTTTCCACTTCTGATGTCAATTGGCCACTGGCCATGGTGCTGAATAGGTTAAAGCCAGAGAATTCTGACACTTGTTTATCACAGGTAAATAACCTTCTCCTTTTCTTCTTCCTAATGAAGTTATTAGTGCATCTACAGGGTGAAATAGCAACCAACTCAACACAAAAAAGTGTAAATCCACATATTCACACTCCAATCCCGATGGCAAAGCAGGAGATCTCCTATAAGATAAAGCTTAGGCCCTGAGTGGGTGCTTTTTTTCTGACAAAGGGGAACATTTAGTTAAAGGAGTCATGTTTTATTTGTTTTTTATTCTTTATATATGGGGGAGAGAAGTCTATGGGAAGATAAACAGTCTCTTATCCTGTTTCTTTTCTATGGCCCTTTCTATTATGATCTCCTTTATCTTTAGAATTTTAAAGAGAGAAGTGGAAGACATCCTTCTTAGATTCTTGTCTCTTGGGCAAGTTTTTTTCATCTTTTTGGGGAGTAACCAGGGTAGAGAACACTATATTCCAGGCATCCCATCCTTGGGGCTAAATTATTCAAAGTACAGGGAGAGGTAGGAAGAAGACAATTTTATGTCTCATTTCTTATTATTGAGCATTGCACTTTCTATCTGTTATTACTGTTTCTTCAAGAAACGTGAAGTGTTTCCTTGATGAAACAGTCAAAACTTATCATTTAAGATATTAATTGCCTTCATTATGAGTTATCAGATGCCAGTTGGCCAAGATGCCATCCAATCACAAGAGGAATACATGCAAGAGCAGACATTGAACTGTCACATGAGGGGAGACATGCATAAAGTCAAGGTACGGCCGAGGGAATGGCTTTTGATAAAGTTGAGTTTGGTTTTTCTTGGTTTATATTTTCCCCACAGATACTGATAGCTGGAAGTTTTCATCCCACCCATCTCATTCTACACCTGGCTTCTATTCCCCCTCCTATATACCTGATGCCATGGATGTCTCAATACCATGCATCTGATTAAGCCTGACTCAGTTTCCTCCAATATGTTTGGTGGCATGGATGTATATCCCATCCACCTATTTTAAGCCTGGCATACTGCATGGACAGTATATATTGCTCAAGTGTGGGAATGCTCATATCCCATCATTTCTCTGTTCTTTTATGGTAACCCCATAATTATCTCAGGTGTCATGATAAATACAGTGTTGGATTTGGCCTTGACATCTCTTACCAATTATATTAGATTCTTTCTTTTCTCATAATGGCATGAGGATAATTAGGCAGATGATGCAAAAAGTGATGAAACAAAGATAAAAATTATTAAAAAATATTAATATTGGAGCAATTGTCTTCTCAATTTACCCTCCACAAGGGGGGACTATAGTAATATTGAGTTTTAGAGAATGTTTCAATTTTTGTTTTATTACATGTTTCATGTGTAACAACTAAGATTCTGAATTCCCTTAGACATGTTTTTAAGAACTTTCATTGTTTGATTTGATTATTGACAAAGCTATTTTAAAGTTGTGTTAAGTTCAATTTTGTAGGAAATTTTCTTGTCTGATTACCAGCATCCACACATCAACCCCTGAAAAGATTTCCATTCCACAACTACACCCAGAGTAAATCCCAAGAATTATCCAAGAAAAGACTTTCAAAGACTTTGAATGAACAGTTTTGTTTTGTTGATTTTTATTCCCTTCTGTTGTTATGTACACCATTTGTAACACATATTCTCTGCAGAGGTCCTCCCTCTGCAGGCCAGCGTCAAAGTGCTGGTTCATGAGGGACTGTCCCTCTGGACAAAATTTCCTCTTTCTCCTTTTTCTATATTGTTATTAACATATTGTTAGCATAGGGTATTATATTCTGTTATTTTTGACTGTTTCATCAAGGAAACACCCTGGATTGGAATGATGCCACCTGTTGGAGACTTAGTGTAGGAAAGCTCCACCATGAGAAGAAGGTTCCTAAGGGCAAGACATGTGGCTTTTCTTTGGCATCAGGAAGTGACGTTTGCTTGTGGGAGGAAGAGGGGGTGAGGCTGGCGCTCTTGCTCTCTTTCGTCAGGACTCTGGTGGAGAGAAGAGCTAGAAATGTGCTCTCTCTTTAATAAATAGATGAATCTAGGTCTTTCTCTTTCTTTTCAACAAATTCTTATTCTCCTTAATAAATGCTTCAAAGTCTAATTCTTGCTAAAGCTTATAATTTATTGGTGACCACTCATTAGATATTTTAGGCAGACTAGCTAGAATTTTAGCCCCTTACATTACAGACATCAAAAAAAAGGTATATGAATAGCATAGCGTTGGGTTTCTGAAAAAGTTTAGGGCTATATAATATAGGAGAAATAATATCAGATTTGGTCATGGTATCCTCAGGGCATCCATTTTCACTAGCATCTCTTCAATGTGCTGAGAAGTTTCAGACCTCTGGGAAACTGGCTGTGAAGATGCTTTTTTAGGGTTTGACCTGCCATGTGTCCCTAACCTCAAGGTGGCTGGTGATAAGGCCTTGCCCTCCTGGTGTTCAAAGTTCAAAGCAAAGCTCAAAGTAAAAAGATGTTAGAAGTCGAGGTTATTTATGTTCTGACCTTTGTCAGCTTAAGAAAATTCAGTGTTTGTAATTTGGAGGTTGAGGTGATGGTGCAAGAAGGGAATGAGAGGGATCAGAGCCCAATTATGGGATAGATGAGCTCCCTGTTTGTAGGTGGCTTATGATTAGCCAGTTCATGCTTAGATGCGATGTAATGCAAAAATTCTGGATTTCAGATTAGGAGAAATTTGAGGTTGAATTCTATCTTTAGCCCTTGCTGTCTGGGTAACCATGGGCAAGTTTTAGGATTATAGAATTAGAGCAGAGAGGGTAGAATCTTATAGGGTATCTAGTTCATTCCATCATTTTTTTTTTTTTGTGGGGCAGTGAGGGTTAAGTGACTTGCCCAGGGTCACACAACTAGTAAGTGTCAAGTGCCTGAAAATGGATTTGAACTCAGGTCCTCCTGAATCCAGGGTCAGTGCTTCATCCATTGTGCCACCTAGCTGCCCTCATTACATAATTTTTAAGATGAAACAGGCCAAGAGAGGTTAAGTGATTTGTCCAAGGCTACTTATCTTCTCTGGGGCCTCAGTTTCCCCTTTTGTTATCCACCTAACAAGGTTGTTCTAAGCACAAAACAATTAAAGTATTTTGCCAACTTCTTTTTTTTTTTAAACCTCAGATTCAATTGGTATAAGAAACTCCTAGAGTAAACTCCCTCTGTCAATCCAGCTAAGGGTGTGCACTGAAATTTAAAGTCTTGAGAGTTTCCTTGAATACTTTGAGGTTAGGTGACTTGCCCAGGGTGGCACAGTCAATGTATGTCAGAGACAGGACTTGAACTCATATATTCCAGATTTGGAGGAGCCTAATCCTCTGTCCACACTCTGAGTGGCAAATTTTAAAAGTAGTCTTTCAATGTCAGCTAGCATTGCTAATTCTGTCTCAGCTAGGACATGGTAGAGGTTCACTAATATCTACTCAAATCACCTTGTCTGTAGACTCCTGACTGGGCAGTATTCTGAGGTTCTACCTTTATTGATTCATAAAGGAAGTAAAAGAGGAGAAATATCAGTTGGCAGTTAGGTTTCTATTACTTGTGACCTTCAAGGTCTGATTGTTCTGAGAGACCCTTGAGGCTCCCAGATGAGGGGCTCATTGACTCTTGATAGAGGAAAAATATAGTTACAAACAAAGAACAGCCTTTATGATTATGCCTTTTCTATCAAAATCATCCAGGTATTTTAAGCAAACATTCTGATAATTTGGTCTTACCCAGAGAACACATCTAGATATAGGATGTGTCCAATGTCACATTGTACTTCTTAGAATGTAGGGGGAAGGAAAATGGATTAGATATTATTAAGTGCCTACTTTGTGTTAGGAACTATGCCAAGTTCTTTATAAATATCTCCTTTGATCTTCCTAACAGTCCTGGGAGGCAGGTGCTATTATAATTTCTATTTTACAGGTGAGGAAACTGAGGCAGACAGAAGCTAAGTAGCTTTCCAAGGGTTCCACAGCTAGTAAAAATTTGATACTGTCTTCCTGACCAGGCCTAGCACTCTATCCACTGTACTACCTAGCTGCATCCTTCCAGATGAAACAGAGATACCAGGTCCAGGGTGATCAGAGCAGAGGTGTCATCACCTCTCTCATTCCAGTCACTGGGCCCTCCTTGATCCACTGTTCACAGAAAAAGTATGAAGAGGAAAAGTATATATCTTCTTTTTTGGGGGGGGTGGGCAGGGCAACGATGGTTAAGTGACTTGCCCAGGGTCACACAGCTAGTAAGTATCAAGTGTCTGAGGTCGGATTTGAACTCAGGTACTCCTGAATCCAGGACTGGTGCTTTATTCACTGCGCTACCTAGCCTCCCAAAGTATGTATCTTCTAATCTTAATGACCTCCTGCTTTGGAAATTCTGTCCATCCTCACACTCAGCTCCAATGTCACTTCCACCAGGAGGTCTGCCCTAATTTCTCCATGTGGAAATTAACTCCTTCCACTTCCCCTTGGAACTCACACAGCACTTTTTTGGGTATCTCTGTCTTCTCATATTTTGTCCTGCATCATAACTGCTGCATAATTGTGTATCTGCCAAGTCCCTACTGCTAGAACAGAAGCTCCTCGAGGACAAGAACTCTTTTGGTTTGTCACTGCCTTTTGCTAGCCCTGAGCTCAATATTCTTCTCATATTAAAAATGAACAAATAATCCATTATCCTATGAGGTTTGGCTCCTCCCTTTCCCACACCTCTAAAATCGAATCAGTTAACAAGTCTTGTCAAGTCTACCTCTGAAACATCTCTCTCTAGCTTGGATCCCTGTCTCTGTATCCTTATAGTCATCAAATGAAATTCAGGTCCTCATTAATAATTAACACACATACATACACATACACAGTCTCTTAAGTCTTCCTGTCTTCACTCACCACTGATCTATCTTTAAAACACATGAGCAAACAAAATAAAAACAAAACCTAAAAATCCACCACATTATTTATGCGGAGATCTGGTCATGATGTCCTCTGCTCAGAAATCTTCAGTGGCTTTCTACTGTCCAACATATACAATTCAGACTCCTTTGCTTGACATTGAAAGACCCTTCACAATTTCGTGCCAGCTTTTTCTCATACTACCCTGCATTGCAGATAGACTGGATTTCTCTCTTCTCTGGACAAACACTGCTTTTAGCCTTCTGTGCCTTTGCTTACTCTGCTACATCTGCTGGGAATGTTCTCTCTCCTGGTCTTTACCTGTTGAATTTTTTCCAGTCCTGTAAAGCCTGACTTAAATGGTAGCTCCTTCAATAAAAGTCTTCTCTGAGTCCCTGGTAATGACCTTCACCTCTGGACATCTCAGATAGCACTTTCTTGAGTCTCTCCAATGTGCTTGCATGCACATTATCAGTATATTCCTTCCCTTCCCTTCCCTTCCCTTCCCTTCCCTTCCCTTCCCTTCCCTTCCCTTCCCTTCCCTTCCCTTCCCTTCCCTTCCCTCTCCCCTCTCCCCCCTCTCCTCTCCCCTTCCCTTCCCTCCCCTCTTCTCTTCTCTTCTCTTCTCTTCTCTTCTCTTCTCTTCTCTTCTCTTCTCTTCTCTTCTCTTCTCTTCTCTTCTCTCTTCTCTTCTCCTCTCTTCCCTTCTCTTCCCTTAGTTTCCCTTCCCTTATTTCTTTCCTTCTTTCTTCTTCTTCTTCTTCTTCTTCTTCTTCTTCTTCTTCTTCTTCTTCTTCTTCTTCTTCTCCTTCTTCTCCTTCTTCTTCTCCTCCTCTTCCTCCTCCTCCTCCTCCTCCTTCTCTCTCTCTCTCCTCTTTTCTATTTTTTCCCAACAACAAAGTATTATTTGTTCTGTGCAGAGTCTTGGGAAGAGCATAGCTCATTCACTTATTCACTATATTCATTTGTTAATTTCTTTAACAAATATTAATTAAAGTATTGATTCCGCATATGTATTGAGTGCTTAATAAATGTTCATCAAATTGAACTGAATTGTGGGCTATGAAGAATTACTAGGTATGATCCCTACCCTTGAGGAGATTTCAGTCACATTAGGGAGAGGAGACAAACACATAAGAAAAAAAAGTAGCAAATAATATAAGAGCACACATAACTAAGTGCTAAATTGTGTGATACAGATGGCAAAATGAGGGGGTTGGACTAGATAATAATCCCTTCCATTTCTATAGCCCTTCACAGTTTGCCAAGAGCTCTCAGATCCATTTATCTGATTTGATTCTCGCAATAGTTTTGGGAGGTAGAAAAAGCCTGGATTCTTGTATTTATCACATTCTGCTTTGCATTGCAGTCATCCATAGTCACATCTCATTTTCTCTACTAGACTGTGAACTCCTTGAGGTCAGGGACTGTGTCTGATTCATTCTTCATAGAAAGAAGGCCTTGGCATAGCAGAGAGAAGATTGGAGTGAGAGTCAGAAGGCCTAGGTTTGTGTTGTGGTCAGGCTACCTGTTAGTAATGTGACCTTGGAGAAGATACAAGGTCACTGAATCTTAGTTTCTTCCTTGGTAAAATAAGGATAATCATATTTGCAGCATTTGCTGCACAGGGGTGTTGTGATTAAAGCACTGTACAAGCTATAAAGTGAGTTATTTCAAAACCAGCACTTACTTTGTAGTAAGGACTCAGTGCATAGTTGTTGAATGGATGGATGGATGGATGGATGGATGGATGGATGGATGGATGGATGGATGGATGGATGGATGAATGAATTTCCACTTTACAGAGGAAAAAAATGAGGGCCCACAGAGGTTAAGTGACTTGCCCAAAGACACACAGATACACAAAATCTCAGAAGGGAAGGATCTCAGAAGTCAGCTAGAGAAGCCCCTAGCTGACCAGGAATCCCCTGCATAACACCTCTCCACTTAAGTCTTCTTCCAATCTCTGTTTGATAATTAGTGATGGGGAACTCACTACTTCCTAAAATAGTGAGTGATTGTTAGAAAACTTTCCTTTCTATCTATCTATCAGACATATATACTTGTCGGGAACTACTAACTATTTCTTCAGGGACAGGAAGAATCCCTCTAATAACTCTTTGTTCTCTGCCCAACCCCTTTCCTGCCATTCTGGACTTTATAACCATGCTTTTCTCCACTGCTGCATCATCTGGACCTTCAGCCCCAGTGACCTCCTCACAGTGTAACAGTCCACCACCCCTGCTACTTACTTCAGTGTTCCTCCTAGCTTTCAGTTCCTCCTGGAGCCTCTGTTTTATAGAAGGGTTCAAGCTGGCCTCATTCTCTTCCCAAGCTTCTTCCTGATAGTCTGGATTTCAAAACCATGCTTCTGCACTTGCTATCTCCATTTCTTCCCTCTCCCAAACCTTTTCATCTTTCTTGTGTGTGTTGTCTTCCTTCAGTAGAATGTAAGTTCCTTGAGGGCAGGAACTGTTGGGTTTTTTTTGTTTGTTTGTATTTGTATTCTTAGTACAGTGCCAGGCCCTTATGAATTTGATAACAAATGTTTGTTTCCTTCTTCTATATCACAATCCCTCAAATGCTTGAAGGTCATAAATCTCTCAGCCTACTCTTCCTCTGAATGCTCTAATCACCTAGCAAATATCTCTCAAGATCCTTAAAGTCTTGAAGATATAAAAGATTGTGAATTCACCACCCTATCTGGCATTCTATTACACTTTTTCTGTCTTTCTGTCTTTCTTTCTTTCTTTCTTTTGTCTTTTTTTTTTTTCAGGGCAATGAGGGTTAAGTGACTTGCCCAGGGTCACACAGCTAGTGTCAAGTGTCTGAGCTCGGATTTGAACTCAGGTCCTCCTGGATAGAGGGCCTGTGCTTTATCCACTGCACCACCTAGCTGCCCCTCTATTACACTTTTGAACAGCTCCAATTATAAGGAGGTCAGCTAGGTGGCACAATGGATAGAATGCCTGACTTGGAGTAAGGAAGACCTGAGTTCAAATATATTGTCAGATACTAGTTGAGTGACCCTGAGCAATTCACTTAACCTTATTTACCTTAGTTTCCTCATCTTTAAAATGAGTTGAGTAGGAAAGGGCAAACAACTCCAGCATCTTTGCCAAGAAAACCCCAAATGGGGTCCGGAAGTCAGTCATGATTGAAATGACTGAACAATAATAACAAAGCATTTACACAGTCTCTCCCCCTTTCTTGAAATTAATTTTCCTTACCTTTGACTCTTAGGACTACTATTAATTTTTCTCTGAGTTCAGCTCTGCACCGGCACTAGAAGTCAGAGAATTGGGTTTAAATCTTGCTCCTGACACTCAGTACCAGTATGAAGCCTCTACCTGCTGCAATCAGTTTCCTCTTCGAAAACCAGATAGATAGGTCTAAATGACTCTGAGAGCCCTAAGGTCTAGAGCAAAGCTTCTTAAACTGTGGGTCTCGACCCCATATAGGGTCACATAACTGAATGTTGGGTATCACGAAAAATTTGGCAACAGTAAAATGTTATGTATACTTATTTTATAAACCTATATACCCACTGTTACATAAAAACTTCTCTTGTGAAAAGGGGTTATGAGTAGAAAAAGTTTAAGAAGCCCTGGTCTAGAGCTCTGACAATAAACTTTCCTCATTTTTCCCACCTTCTAATGCTTTTGGATTTACTTGTCCATGTAATTGTGTAAACAAGTACCCAACACCCCGATCTCGACTAAAAGCCCCCTGAAGCCAGGGACAATTAGCTTGCCTTGTCAATACTAGGCTTTTAATAAGTGCTTGCTGAAATGAAGGGACACGGAGCACAGGGTCTCGGGATGGAATTTTAGAGGCAACACTTCATACGTCTATTTTCCAGCATGAGACGAGAGAGACTACCCTCCGGACGGTCCAGCTCCAGATTCAGAAAAGAACATTCTCCTCCCCACGACCATCCAAGTGAGCTCACCTCGTTGCCATGGTATCCTTTGCTCTGACCCGGCAAAGTCCTACCATTCTACAACCTTGAGGGGAGGTGGGGAATCCCTAGCATCAGGGCCCCCGATTTCCGGTCTTCTGCGCAGGTCTTCCTGGGAATTGTAGTCCCAACCCGCGATTGGCCAGTAGGGTTCCTTGGGGAAGCCGCTGGAAGGCGGAAAGGGTGGGGGGGGAGGAGCGGAGTTCCCTACCCCGCCCCCACTCTCCACCCAAGTTACCGGCTGGAAAGACCGGGGGTGGGGGTTGCGGGGTGGGGGGGGGGGGTTTGCGTGAGTGTGCAGCGCGAGAGGCGAGGGAAGGTCACGTGATGTTTGGGTGTTCGGTCTTCCCCACACAAACCTTCCTTTCCCCTCCCCCTCCTAACCCCCGCCCCTTCTCCGTTTACAGCACGGTGCGTGCTCCCGAGCCACCCAGTTGCAGGTGAGGCGCGCGCGCGCCGGGAGTCCTCCCTCCCTTTCCCGTTTCCCCCAACCCCCTCCGCGGATGCTCTCTAGCCTCTCGCGCGCCCCCCGCCCCCCTTTTCCCACCCTGGTCCTCGCGCGCGCCCCCTATTGTCTCGGGTTTTGGACTGAGAGGCGCGGGGCGGGGCGGGGCGGGGCGGGGCGGCCAGGCGCGCGGCCGGCCTAGCGGGGAGGGGAGAGTCCGGGAGAGGCGAGGAGCTAAGGGGAGGGACAGGAGCACACGCGCATAGGACCCGGGACTTGTGGGACTGATCGCCGGGTGCGCGCTTTTGCAACCTCTGGGGGCGGGTTTCGGGGCGCAAAAGCAGCTCAGGGGGTCTGAGGAGCACTGGGTGCCGGTGCCTTCCAGTCTACCTTGGAGATGTACAAGGAAGGGAGACTGGTGGGTGGGCTCACCCGTCTGGGAAAGGGGCCGGCTGTTGCAGAGCGGGGGCGGGGAGAGGAGCCTGGGACTTCTCTTCTTAGGGGAGGGCTGGGAAGGTTGGTTGGGACCCAATTTTGCGTATGCCAAGTTGAGCCCTTTGAACTTTATCCTCCAGGCCCAGTGCCTGGCACATAGTAGGTGCATAATAAATGTTCATTGAATCGAACAGATTGTCGGGAGCCCCTGTAGGCTTTTGAGTGAGGGAGAGACTTTATCTAAGACTTTCGGGGCGTAATTAAGCAGGAGCAAGAGGACTTAGATTCATAGAGGTTCTCTATGATTTTACCCCACATTCAACCCCTCCTGGATTATAAACAAACCCAGAATGGTCAAGTGACTTGTTCAGAATTAATAAATGGAAGAGATGGGACTTGAACCCAGGTCTTCTGGTTTCCACATTCATTATGATTAACACTGCGGTATGCTGCCTATTAGGAGGGAGGTCCTTGTCTTCGTTAAAGAGCAAGGTGATGAAAGCCTGGATTTGGGTGGTATTTGTGGAAGTAGAAAGGAGGAGATGGATTTAAATATTGCCAGGCCATTTATGTCCTTAAAATGCTATAAGAAATGTGACCAGTTGTCAGTCAGTCAATAAGCATTTATTAAGCATTTTCTATGTCCAAGGCATGTTGCTAGGCACCAGAGTCTGCAAAAAGATACAAAAGACAGCCCTTGCCCTCAAGAAGTTTCTTGTCTAATGGGGGAGCTACAAACAAATAGGTACAAACAGACTATGTAGGATAAATAGGAAATAATTAACAGAGTTGAGGCACTAGACTCAAAAGGGTTTAAGAAAGGCTTCTTGTGGAATACAGGATTTTAGTGTCGACTTTAAGAAAGCCAGGAAAGGGAGTAGGCACAGATGACTAGGGAGAGCACTTCCAGTGTGGGAGAGAGCCTAAGAAAACGTCCAGAACTGAGAGATGATGTGTCTGGTTTGTAAAACAGCAAGAAATTATTCTGGCAAATGCTAAAAAAAGTAGAGCAAAGATTGTAGACTTTTTAGATGGGAGAGGTCACCCTGATAGAGGTGAGGTGAGAACTAAATTTGAAGAAGGGTGGGACAGGATTAGGATGAAAGAAGAGATTGCTGGTGGCTGATGACTATGGGAATGAATTTCCAATTCAAATTATCAACATTGTCAAAAGTGGTGAAGGATTGTAGTGGACTTTTTTTTTTTTGGTGGTGATATGGAGATTTTGTATTTAATATTCCTAGAAATAATCATGTGCTTGACCAAGTTTTGCAATAATTTGATTCTGCTGTTGTTTGTCCTTTGAGGTTTGGGTGGCTGTGGCAATTGTTGTTGCAATGAGATTTATTTACATGGGGTGGCCAGAATGAGGTAGGTTTTATGAAGGAAAGCTTCATGTAGCTTCAGGCAAGTAGGTGGTCAAGTGGATTGAGTGCTGGACCTGAAAGAAAGAAATCCTGAGGGTATTGCATGGAGCTGGTGCTTTATGAACTTGATATCTCAGTGACATTGGGCAAGTTCAGTTTCAATCCTTCTGCCTCAGTTTCCTTGTTTGTAAAATGAGGATAATAATAACTGTACCTCACAGGGTCTTGTGAGGATCAAATAAGATAACCTAGGTAAAGTGCTTTGCAAATCTTAAAATATTTTTTATAAATGTATTATTTTTATTCTTGGAGGAGGTCCCAAGAGCACTGAACTTGGAGTCATTGGCCAGGTTTGAATTCTGGCTCTTCTACTTACCAACTGGTTAACCTTGAGTCCCACCCCTCTGGGACCCAGGTCATCTATAAAGTGAAAAGGTTGAGCTATAAGGACCTCTCAGATCTGTGCTAGTTTCACATCTATGATCCTTTCAAGGAGGTAGCATTGGAGCTCAGCTTTAAAGGTTGGATAATTCTTTTCACCAATGAGAAGTCTTTACTGTGTGTTATTTTCTGTGGGGGAAACCGTTAACTAAGGATAAGCTCCTGCCCTCATGGAGTTTACAGTCTAGTAGCAAGGATAAGACACAAATAAAAATAACCTTAATATAATGCATAAGAGAAGAACCTTCACAGGGCTGTAGGGATTCATAGGAAGGAAGGAACATTCTCCCATGAAATCAGGGAGAATGTTTTGGAGTAGCTTAGCCGGTCCTTGGGAGGAGGGGAAAGGTTTCCTTGGGTCACCAGAAATGGGGAGGGGGTACTTTCTTCATTTTCTTTTTTTTCTTCTTTCCTTTTCCCAGTATTGAATCAGCCTTTTGTTTCCCTGGGTGCTTGTTCCTTCCTTAGGGACTCAGCCTAGCTTCTGTTGATTCAGTAAGGGTTTATTAAGCAGCAGCTCTGTACAATACCCAGCTTCCTCCAAGGAGCCTCCTCAGATTCACTCCTTGATAATGACCATTTCCCCTGGGGTGGACCATTAGGCTGTGGTTGAAGTTCTCCTAATGTGCTGTGTGTTATGGTTATCAGTGTGGGGATCATATCCTCTTACTGGACTGTAATCTCCATTATTGGCCACACTGTCTCTTATTAAGACTTTTCTCCCATTGGTTCCAGCAAAGTTTGTTTTCCCCTAAGGCACCTAATAAATGTATAGTAAATGAACTTGGTTTCACTCATTTTAAACCTGATGGGACACTTACCTAACACCTTATGTCACAGATGAGGAATGGAGGCCCAGAAAGGTTATGTATTTTGTCTAAGGACACACAGGAAAGTATGTAGCAGAGCTGGGGATTCAAGCCCAAGTGTTTTGAGTCGAAATCTAGTGTTCTTTCAATGGTCCCCAAAGGAATGACTGAATATCTGGAAGAAGACACTGTTCTGCACTCTGGGAGGGACGCCATGATGAAAAAGAGAGTTCTTTCCTATAAGAAATTCACATATCACAAAAAGAACATACTACTAGTCAGAATGTGATCGGGATTAAAAGGAGAGCTACAGACAAAGAATTCGATCTAGGAAGGTTTGAGGGGACAGAGTTTTCCTTTAGCTGAGGGGCAGAGAAGGCTCCCAGGAGGAGATGACAGCAGCACTGGGCCTGGGTAGCCTCAAATTAAATCCCTGCACATATATTTTCTTGGGCACAGTCACCAAGCAGGCCCTGCAGAGGAGAGAGCTGGAGTTGGTGCTCAAATCTGACCTCCTTCCCTCCTGTTGTGTAGTTTCCAGTGAAGGTGCTAATGAGCAGGGAAAGGCTGAGGGGGAGAACTGTGGCTTGTGACTTGTTTCTCCTGAATGTCATCTCCATCGATATTTGATGTAGCCTACCAAGGCCTCAGCCCTTCTTCAGCCTTATCGCCTGGAGGTTTGGGCCTGGAAGTGTCAGGGGTCCTAGGCAGGAAGGGGAGATCTGTGAAAGCTTTCCTTTTGTTCATTCACACTCGGCCTCGGTGTGTCTAGAGCATTTAGAATCGGAGGGGAACTTAGAGCAAGTTGTTGAGCAAGCTTTACTTCCATCCCAACCAAGGCCTTTGAGGGTACAACCCCCTTTGTCAGAGCTGCTGCCACCAGACACTGGTGAACTTGATCCTAGTCTACCCTGGACTCCAGGGCTTTTTAATTTTCATCCCGGCCCTTGATTTCATCAGCATGGCGAGCTCACATTGAGGAAATGCCCTCCT
Organism: Dromiciops gliroides; assembly: GCF_019393635.1. Lineage (NCBI taxonomy): Eukaryota > Metazoa > Chordata > Mammalia > Microbiotheria > Microbiotheriidae > Dromiciops > Dromiciops gliroides. The sequence continues at coordinate 82,158,355 of NC_057861.1, forward strand.
CCAGCTGTAGTGCAACTTGTTGTATGAAAGAGATGTCTGGGGGCACTTGAGTGACTTGCCCAGAGTCACACAGGTCTGGGCCTGTAGCTGCACCCAGACCTTCCTGACTGCAGTGCCAGCTCTCCACTGTGTGCCAAGGTGCTGGCACTGGAGCTGAATGGCTTGGAGGGAGGTCAGTTTCTTTTTAAAGGATTTTAGTAGTTTTAGAGAAATAAGTCAGGGTCACTCAAACCAAACCAAAAATGTCTTAGGACTCAACAGTTGAATAAAAGAACCTGGCACTTCCCCTGGGTTTGGGGGAAGGAATGCATTTTGTATAAAAACCTTAAAGTGTAATGGAAATGTGGGCTGCTATCCTGACAATAGCATTGTAAGATTTCTCTTCCATACCTACCTCTCTGGATTCACATAGTGCCGTGTCACCCTAGTGATCCTGGCGTTACCATCCATCCACTTAGACTATTATAGTAACTGCCTCCTTCCTTCTCCATGCGTTGTTGTTCAGTCATTTTTCAGTTGTATCCAACCCTTTGTTGCCCCGTTTTGGGATTTTCTCTGCAAAGATACTATAGTGGTTTGCTGTTTTCTTTTCCAGCTCATTTTACAGATGGGGAAATTGAGGCAAACATGGTTACGTGACAACTGCACAGCTAGTAAGTGTCTGAGGCTGGATTTGAACTCAGGTCTTCCTGACTCTAGGTCTGGAGCTTTATCTACTGCACCTTCAAATGCTGCCATACTGCTTTTTTTTTTTTTAATAGAGGTCTTGTTATATCACTCCTTTGCTCAAAATACTTCAAAGGCTCCTGTAGTGCTTGGGGTAGAGTACTATCTTTGGAGTTAGAGGATCTGATTCAAGTCCTATCTCTGTTACCTCCTATATTCCTTTGGTGAGTCATTTCTACCCTCTGGGACTCAGTTTCCTTATTTGTACTAACTGGCCTCGGAAGACCTGTCCAGTGTCATCACTGTAAAAAATCAACTACTAGCCTGGCGTTCAGGGCTCTCCATAACTTGGCTTCCACCTCCTGTTTCCAGCCTTTCCACTTATTCTGTGCTGTATGTAGCCCAAGTACACTAGGGATCTTCTCCATGGTCCTACATGGTCCTGTTTTTGTCTCATGCTGCTTCCTGTGCCTGAAATGCTCTCTGCTCCATGGCCTGCCTTTTGGATTCCTACTTAAATTCCCAATCTTCTCTCCTTCTTGCTTCTCTCTTTCTCTCCTTCTTCCACTTCTTTCTCTCTTCCTTTTTCTCCTCTTTCTCTTCTGTTGTTTTTTTGGGGGGTTTTGTGAGGCAGTTGGGGTTAAGTGACTTGCCCAGGGTCACACAGCTAGTGTCAAGTGTCTGAGGCCAGGTTTGAACTCAGGTCCTCCTGACTCCAGGGCAGGTGGTCTATCCACTGTGTCACCTAGCTGCCCATCCTCTTTCTCTTCTTCCCCCCTTTTCTTTTTCTCTTTCTTCTTCCTCTCTCTGGTTCCCAAGGTTCCTACCTGAAGGATGTCTAATCCCCTCTTCATGCCACTTTTCTGATAGGGTCTCTAGAAATGGGGAAATCCCAGCCTTCCGAGGTAGCTCATCTTATCCAGCCAAAATCTGCTGGCTTCAAGCAGTCATGGAGATTTCCTGGACTCCACTGTCTCTTCACATAAAACGAGGAGATTGGATTGTCTCTTTGGTTTCTTGTATCTCTGACATTCTATGAATCTTATTTCCCAAGTCCTCATCTCACTATGACACTCCATGGTCTAAGATCCTCTTCCCAGTTCGAACATTCAGTGATCTAAGGTATCTTCCAGCTGAGACGTTCAGTAGTCTGAGCTCTAAGGCTTCCTCTCAGCTCTGATGTTCTAGGGGATTCCTGTATTGGGTAGGAATTTGGACTGGATGATAACTGTCCTTTTAACACTAACAATGTTTTTTTTTTATGATTGCAGCTATAACAACAACAATGATAATATTAGCTGACATGTATATATTACTTTACAATTACTTTTTTAATCCTCATAACAACCCTGGATGATTCTGTAGGCATTTTTATCCTTATTTTCTGGCTGAGGAACCTGGGGCTTGGGTGAAGTGACTTGCCCAAAGTCACACAGCTAGGAAGTGGCAGAGATGAAATGGACCTTAGAGGTGGAACCGTGAAATTGTTGAAGCTATTGGAGTGCATCTTCCCTTCCAACCCAGTGTAGTAATTCTCCTAGCAGCCCTAGTAAATGCTTTGTCCAACCCCTGCTGAATTACTTCCACTGAGAGTCAGTGAGCTCTCTGTCTCACCAGGTAGCAGAACATCGTCCTGAGCTTTTACCTTGTAAGAGTTGGAAGAGAGCTTGGTGACCATTAGGTACAACTCCCCCATTCTCGAGAGGAGGGAGCAGAAGTCTCTGGAGGTTATGGGACTTGCTCTTCCATAGCTAGTTAGTGGCCGAGCTGAGAGAAGAGCCCAGGTCTCATTCTTGACCACCATCACAGGGCATCTATGGTTATGTAACAGCTCTGATCATTGTTTTGATATCATCTGCCTCGTGTCTGCTGTGTTTCAAAGGCCATGCTAGATGCTCAGGACAAAGACAAAATAAAACTGTTTCTGCCCTTGAGTGACTTTCATTCCTCTGGAAGGGATAAGACATAAACAACTAAGTATAGTGTGGTGGAACCTGAGGAAAGAGAGAGCACTAAGTAGGGGTTCAGAGTTAGCCTCAGAAGAGGCAGCTGGGTGTCAAAATGAATAGAGTGCTAGACCTGGAGTCAGGAAGATCTGAGTTCAAATTCTGACCCCGACACTTTGCTAAATATGTGATCCTGGGCAAGTCACTTAACCTCTGTCTCAGTTTCCTCATCTGTAAAATGGAGATAACAAAAGCATTCACCTCCCAGGGTTGTTATGAGGATCAAAAGTGAGACGACAATTGCAAAACACTTTGCAAACCTTAAAGTGCCATTTAAATTCTAGCTACTATTATTAGGAAACAACAAATTTGAGTGTTGAAAGAAGGTGAGGAATATAAGAGGTCCAGGGAGTGCTAGTAGTTCCATTTGGTTGTAACGCAGAGGAGTTTGTGAAGGGAGTAGTATGAAGTGAGACTGGAAAAGGCAGAAGGGGGCCAATTTGCAGAGGGCCCTATAGTGACCCTAATGGCTCTGCAATGACTGTACCATGTGTTAGAGCATCCCCTCTTCACCAGGGAGCAGGACAATGAAGTGACAGAGCCCACGTTAATAGGGGTTTGTCTTTTATCCTATAGCTAATAGTAAGGCGCTTTCTTTTGATCAGAACAGTGGAATAATCAGACCCGTGCCTTAGGAAGGTGATTTGGCAGTTGTGTGGAGGGTCGATTGGGTAAAGGAAGGGTGGGAAGCAGGAATACCAGTGAGGATGCTATTACCATAGCTGTAGTGAGGGCTTGGGGGGACCTGAGCAAGGGTGGTTGCTGCATGAATGGAGTGAAGAGATGAATGAGAGTAGAGAGAGGATGGAGAGAGAATGAACAAGACCTGGAAACTGAGTGGATATGGAGGAGGGGGGGAGAGGGAAGGATGAAGGATGATTCTGAAGTTTGAACTTGAATGACTGAGACAATAGCAGTGCCATCGACAGACACAGTGACATTAGAAGATGTGTTGGGTTTCAGGGTGAAGATAACAAATGCCATTTTGAAGTTGTTGAGATTGAAACAGCAGAGAAAGAGAGAGAGACAGAAACATACACACACACACACACACACACACACACAGAGAGAGAGAGAGAGAGAGAGAGAGAGAGAGAGAGAGAGAGAGAGAGAGAGAGAGAGAGAGAGAGAGAAACATACACACACACACACACACACACAAAGAGAGAGAGAGAGAGAGAGAGAGAGAGAGAGAGAGAGAGAGAGAGAGAGAGAAAGAGAGAGACAGATTGATTGGGCTAGATATATTGATTTGGGAGTCACCTGTGAGGAAATGATCCTTGAACCTGTGGGAGCCGATGAGATATCTAAGAAAATCCATGTGGAGAGAGGAGAGAAGTGAGCCTGGGATAGAGGCCCAGGAAACACCCACATGAGTGGGGCAGGAGATGGACGATGATCAAACAGAGAAGACGGTAGGAGAAGCAGGAGAGAACAATACTAGGGAAGCCAAAGGGGGAGAAAGTGTCTAGAAGAAGAGTAGTGCCCCAAGGTACCAAAAGCTGCAGAGAGGTCAAAGAAGATGAGGGTTGAGAAAAGCCAGGCTATTGTTGGTAATGTTGGAGAGAGAAGTTTTAAGTGGAGTAGTGAGGCTGGAAGCCAGATTGCAAGTAACTGAAAAGCGAGTGGGTAGTGAGGAAGTAGAGCTAGCAAGGAGAGATGTTTCTTTCTAGGAGTTTGGCAATGAAAAGGAGGAGAGCTAGAGGATAAGAGCTTGAGGGGACTGAGGATGGACTGAAGGTTTCCTAAGGATGGCATACACCTGAACAGGGCACATTGAGGTGGTACCATGCACAGAGTGCTGGGCCTGGAGGCAGGAAGACTCCTCTTCCTGAGTTCTAATATGGCCTCAGACACTTCCTAGCTGTGTGACCCTGGGCAAGTCACTTCACCCTGCTTGCCTTAGTTCCTCATCTGTAAACTGAGCAGGTGAAGGAGATGGCAAACCACTCCAGCCTCTCTGCCAAGAAAACCCCAAAGCTGGTCATGAAGAGTCCATGCAGAGTCGGGCTGACTGAAGGTGACTGAACAACAACACCTGAGCAGACAAGCAGGTGTTTGTTAGCAGCCATTAGAAAGAAGATTTTTACACACAAACACATTGTTGCATTTATATTTCTACTGGCTCATACACATGTGCATGTATGCATGAATATATACAGAATACAATATTTTATACACATGCATGTATTTGTTGGGAAAGGCCCTGGAGAACATTGGAAGGATAGGATGGAGGACACAGCCCTCCCATGTAGGCTGTGGAAAGGAGGCCAGCTTCTTCTTTAGAGCTAGAAGTGAAAGGGGAGAGGATGGGTGAAGGCTGATTTTGAAGTATGGAGTAGGGGACAAAGGAGTCGATGGTGTATCTTTTCTCAGAAAAGAAGGTATCCAGGGCATCTGCTTGATGAAGAAGGTGGGGGCCGGGGGAAAGGAGGCTCTAGGGGACTGAAGAAAGAAGGAGAAAGGGCGGAACAACTCCTGAAGAGGGTGAGGTCGTCACGAGAGAGCGACTGTTCCCCTGTGCTTGGCTAAGATCCGAGTTGAAAGCCAATGACCCAGTTGCCACAGTAGGGCAACTTCCTTCTCCTTCTAGGGTTGGGCAGAACTGAATCTCAGAGGTGGCAGGGGCCTGGGCAGCCATCTGGCCCGACTCAATCCTATACAGGAATCCCTTCCACAACCTATCTGCCAAGTAGTCATTCATTTATTTGTTTGGAGACGTCCAGTGAAAGGCAGCCTACCCCACTTTGAGCCAGCCCATTCTACTTTGAAGTACATTTCCACATTCTTAGAATATTTTTTTTTCTTACTCAAGCCCAAATCTGTCTCTCTTCATCTTTTGCCCATTGTCCTGGACGGGACGGTACAAACCAGGGCGGTTTGTACAATGTCTCATCCATCTAACCTCGATGATTGTTGAAGACAGACCTTTATGTGCCCCCTTGAATCTTCTTTTTTCCATGCTAAGCAGCTCCCTTGCCCCGTCAGCTGATCCTCATAAGGAATTACCTTGAGACATCTTACCTTTTGATGGGTGTCATTCCAAACAGCCTCTTTTTTAATGGCACCCCCTCCCCATAGTGTCTCCCCTTCGTCTATACTTAGAAATGAAGAGCCTCCTCTTCTCCCATGCTCCAAATCCCCTCTTCCCTTCAGCTGTTTGTAGAGAGTGAGTGATTAAACCCCTGGGAGTCCTTTCAAGATCCTCGGGCAGTTCCTTCAACTGGCTTTATGGTGTAGCATGCAGGACTTACTTTAACATTTACAAGGCTGATCACATGAGGGCTAGGCTCAGGGGTCACCTCCTAGCTTTTCTTCACCGACTTAATTGTTAATACTTGCTCTCTTTTCAAAGTATAATATATTAACTTCTCTGGGAAGCCTTCTTCCCTTTTGTAGAATATAAGCTTCTTCAGGGCAAGAATTACCTTTTTATTTGTGTTTGTATGCCCACTGTCTAAGATATAGTAGGTACTTGACAAATGGTTCCTGAATTGAATTTAACTGAATTTCACCAGGGTGGACAGCCCCATCATCACTGCTGGTCATACTCCTCAGTAGATGAACATTGTCTTTGTGGCAGTTGTGAGGAAAGTATTATGAACCTTAAAAGGCTATACAGATATGAAGTGGCTAAAAAACGTTATCCTTCTGTGATCAGTTTCCTGGTGATGAGCCATTCCACTTTAGGCTTGAGGGACAGACCCCCAAGCCATCCCACGTTGGCCTTGGGTGACAGACAGTCCATTGCCGGGCCAGTGTTTGAACCCGTGGTCTGATATGCCTGAACTCATGCCTTCTGCCATGGCCTGGATCATCCCCATGCTGCACTGAGACACTGGAGGAGGACGCCTGATAAAGTTGCTCATAATGGGCTACGATCCATATTTGTGTCATGTTGACTCAGTGTGAAATGTCACATTCCATGTTTTCCAGACTCCTTGCTCTCCTGGTTGCTCTCCTGTCACGGGCTTTGGCTTTTTCAGGGCTTCCGTTTGAGGGTGAAAGCCAGACTTCCCATTCTGCTATATTGGAATATAGTATGTGATAATATATGGGAATAGAGTGCAGTATATAGGGGAATTGAGGATACTCTGCCAACCAGCTTTTTTGAGAAACAGCACGGTAGAGGGGAAGGGACATTGGACTTGGAGTCACGAATCCTAGGCTTGTGGGAAGAACTACCTTACCTCTGAGTCTCAGTTTCCTTGTCTGTAAAATGGGGATAATACTATTACTATACTAGAACCCTGGACACCTTCCCATGTTCTATAAATTTCAGTTATCAAGGCCCTGTGCTCACCCCCTGGGGTGTTTGTTTGCTGGGCAACGGGGATTAAGTGACGTGCCCAAAGTCACACAGCTAGTAAGTGTCAAGTGTCTGAGACCGGATTTGAACTCAGGTCCTCCTGAATCCAGGGCCAGTGTTTTATCCACTGCACCACTTAGCTGCCCCCTACAAAGGAGATTAAGATAAAGCCTCTGGCCTCCAGAGGTTCACAGTCTAACCAGGGAGGAAAAACCCACGTGGAAAAAGTTGACTCTAAGGTCGTGTACACTTGGGGAACTAAGATCATCAAGGGTCATATATGATCAGAGTTCAAAGGGCCCTTCTTTTTTTTTTCCCAAAAATATGGAACGCTTCATGAATTTGCGTGTCATCCTTGCGCAGGGACCATAATCTTCTCTGTATCATTCCAATTTTAGTATATGTACTGCCAAAGCGAGCACCAAAGGGCCCTTCTTAGAGAGCAAGTGCAGCCCTCTGTCCAGTCATATAAACCTTCTCATTGGCAAAGCCAAGACTTGGACCTGTAGAGCTGAGCTAGTAGGACTATGGCAACTTTTAAACCAGGTAGGAACTGAATCACAGACAGAAATCCTATTGAAGGAGGGAAGAGGAAGGAGTCTGTTGGTGACTTGAACACAGCAAGACTTTAAAAAGACTTTAAAAACATTTTTTGTCTTTTTGGAAAGCTTTCCGCTACCTTAAACTCCTTTTCTTAGAGCTAACATGTTGGTACATTTCTCAGAGAACAAGGAAAGACTGATTTATAGGAAAAAAAAGAGGTGGTTGAAAAAGAAATAATTTTCCCCAGACTTCATCTAACACTTGCCGAAAGGCAAGATGGGAATTCAATTTCCAGGAATCAGATACCTGGCCCCAGTCTGTCCCTGGGATGTGGTAGAGCCTAATACTGAAACCTGTTTGGCTGGGAGCTTAGGATGAGATGGTGCCCCATACCATGACATCGGCCTGCTGCTGTCAGTCGGCTTCTGTTCTCCTCTATGAAGCTTTTCTTGACTATTCCTGTACCTGAGACTCTTCTTCCCATGACTCATGACACCTGCTTGTGTGTGTGTGTGTGTGTGTGTGTGTGTGTGTGTGTGTGTGATTGAGAGAGAGAGAGCGCGAGCGTGCGTGTTCTTCAGACATCAGCTGTGGATAGTTAATGCTCCGTTTTTGTGACTAGGGCTAGGGTTTGGGCAGGGCATGCTGGGAAATGTTGAAAAAGGGCTCTCTGAAAATACCCAGCACCCTTTTATGTTTAATCTGCATCATTAACATTTTCTCTATTACTTTCTTAAGTCTAGACAATCAATAAAACAATATATCAAGCCCTGTTTGCTGATTTCCTGCATGTAAATGCTTGTCCTAAAAATTTATCAGTCAGTTCTAGTGAGCTGTGTGAGTGGGCAGGAAGAAGAGAAAGGGAGCTGAACACCCACAGAAGGCAGAAAAGAGACACAGGAACGCATCAGGGTGGACGATTGTGGGTTGGCTCCAGGGCCTGGACCAGAATGTCCAGAAAGAGACAGTGAATGTAGGGGTAACAGGATGCTGGCAGGTCAGGTCAGTTTCTGTATCTGAAGGTTGAAAGTGTCCTGGATTCGGAATCAGGGATTGAAGGGGAGGAGCTATGGGTGTTGTCCCAGAAGTTAGAGGTCAGGGCCAGACCCTGGGAACAGAGCACTCACAGTAGGTGACAGCAGAGGGTGAAAAGGACCCAGGTTTATAGGGTCCCTGGGCTTTGGATGAATGTGGCCAGTGAGGGGAGAGTCCTCAGGCTTATACATATCCTCACCCTGTGAATTCTCTAGCGTCAACCTCCCCTCCCCCTCCCCCCCCCCTCCAGCTCATCAGTTAATCACTCAATAAGCACCTGCTACATGCCTGGTGTTGTGGATGGAAAGACAAATGAAATGGGTCCTGCCCTCAGGAACTTACCATCCTAGGGGGAAAACAATATATGTATATAGAAGTAGACTCAAGTTGTATGCACACTAAAGTCTAGGGAATATAGACAGGGGAGGCACTAGCGACTGGGGTGTGTGTGGTGGTGGGGAGGGGGGCATCAGGGAAGTTCTCCTGTGGGAAGACTTGTGAGCTGAGCTTTGAGATGCTATGGTGAGAAGGGAGTCCATTCCTGGCATGGGTGAGGCTGGGGGAAACCATGAAGGCAAGGGAATAGGAGATAGTGTATAAATATACTGTATACATGGAATTAATGTGTAATAAGTCTAGGCTGGAGCCAGATTTGTGCAGGGCTTTACATTTCAAAGGAGTCCATATGTGATCCTAGAGGCAAACAGGAGCCACTTGAGCTTCTTGAGCAGGGGAGTTACCCGTGCTGTAGGAATATTTCTTCAGTTACTCTGGATGACTTATTGGAAAGTAGAAAGGCTAAAATAACTAGAAGGCTGTCGCTGTATCTCATCCTAGAGGTGGTGGAGTACGTGAACTAGGGTGGTGGTTATTTGAGTAGAGAGATAGGGTGGAGGTTCAGTTTGCAAGAGCTGTTTTCTAGGGATGCCTAAGGACCCTCACACCACCCCAAAGATGAGAGCTCTTCCCCTTGGAGGGCTGAGACCCTCCTACTCACTGGCACATTTCTGGCCCATCGCATGCACTATGGACACTACGAATGCCACCCCATCTCAGGATAGCCCAGCTCTCCCCCAGCTTAGGAAAGCCCCAGGTATCAGCCAAGTCAGTCTGTTTTTCTGGGTTGCCAGGTCTCACCTTGTGTGCCAACCCGCTCTCCTACTTGCCATCTGTGTGTATCTTACTTTCCTCATCTGGATGTTGGAAGGGTTGCACTGGGTGAACCCCAACATCCTTTCTAGCTCAGAAACTATTATGATTCTGTTTTACAGGTCAGCTGAGCCACAAAATGGGGCAGCTGCTTGCTAGAGGTCAAAAAGACAGATGCGCGACTGAAATGGGGAAGGAAAACCTAAATCTCCTGGCCTCCAGCTTGGGTCAGGCCTCCTTGTCATTAAATCAGAGGAGAATCCGGGAGAGAGCCTAGACCAGGAGAAATAGACTATTCAAGCCAGAAGGGCTCTTTGGACATAGGGAATGGGACACGGAACATCAGCCAGAATGGGCATACATAGGTCAGACCTCATTTTACAGATGGGGAAACAGAGGTCAGGGGGAAAAGAGTGAATGGTATAAACTACATAGCAAGGCAGTGGCAGAACAGGAACTAGAAGCCAGGTCTGCTGATTCCCAGACCGGGCTCTTTGTCTCTCCTTCCCATGCAGTTTCTCTTTGCTGACACAGACAGTTGCCATCAGAGGCTTTTCCATTCCTGTGTACTTCAAAGGGGTAGCGGCCAGAAGCTGACCACAGCCCGGGCCCCATGCTACCTCCAAGAGTCTCTTGGTTTCTGGCGTGTAGCTAAGCCATCCCTGCAGGATGGGGACTTGGGACACGTCTGCTGGGGCCGACTGCCAGCCAAAGCGGCGTGACAGCGCTGGACTTGAATAGGGGACTCCTCAAAGGCCCCAGAAGAGGAGGGCCACTGGGTCAATGAAGTCTGTCTCTGGGGATCCACAGGAACTACAGCTCATCTTGGCTGCCTGAGCTGCCCTCGGCCTCTATCCCTCATCTCTGCTTGCCAAAAACCTGCTAGTCCCACGATTCCTGGCTTAAGTGCCGCCGCCTCCAGGAAAACTTCATTCGCATGATACAGTGGGAAGAGCCCCCCACGTGGAGGCCTTGAGTCCGAATCTGCCTCCCACACACACCAGGCGGGTGCTGTTGGGCAAATCACCTCCATCCTCTGGGCCTCCATTGGGCTTGACCTCCCAGGTCTCACTGGATCTCTTCCAGCTCTTAAGAGTATACCATTGCGGGGCAGCTAGGTGGCACAGTAGATAGAGCACCGGCCCTGGATTCAGGAGGACCTGAGTTCAAATCTGGCCTCAGACACTTGACACTAGCTGTGTGACCCTGGGCAAGTCACTTAACCCTCATTACCACCCCCCCCTCCACACACACACACACAAAAGAGTCTACCATTGCGGGGCAGCTAGGTGGTGCAGTGGATAAAGCACCGGCCCTGGATTCAGGAGGACCTGAGTTCAAATTCGGCACTTAACTAGCTGTGTGACCCTGGGCAAGTCACTTAACCCTCATTGCTCTGCAAAAAAAAAAAAAAAAAAAGTCTACCAGAACGTGGGTTCAGGTCCTGGTTCTTACCATCAGTGAGACCTTGGGCAAAACGCCTCATTCTGTGCTGTGAGAGATGACTCATGATGATGGTCCCTACTCAAACTCTAATAACTATTAGATCATTCTGATTCTATAAGGGGTAATGATTGTTAGCAATGATTTTATTATGCTCATCTGGTAATATATATTTAGTCAGTCATCTAATTACAGGTATAAGAATAAGCAATGTATTAATCCCTACTTTGTACAAATCACAGAGAATAGAAGTTCTACTTGAAGGGCCCTCTCCTAGGCCTCCAACTTTAATGTAACATTTGCTGCTTGTTTACCAGCTATGGAGCTCACTTGTGGCACCGCAAGAATGCTGACACGCATGTCTCCATCCTTGTGCATGAATCCTGTGACCAGACGAAGCATGGGTAGCATGGGCCACTAATCGCCACCCTCCAATATGTTCTTGGAGCCTGTGTATGACTTGTGCCATCTCCTCTTGCCCACCCTAAGGAGGAGGCCACCCATCTTATGACCACCCAGTCCTCAGGCGTAGTCCCTGCTTCACCCAACCCGTGACCCTGCTGACAAACTATTTTTAGCTTCTGTGTCATGTCAATCAGTGGGCCTCTGTACATTGGACAACCTCTTTAGAATGTTCAGGAAATAATTTTGCTATTAAACCTTATAAAAATAAGGCACCAAAAGGAGGTGGTATCTGAGATGGTGAGGAAGGTCTGGGGTCCACTTCATCAGAGGGGGCCATGCTGCTTTAATAAAGCTTGAAGCTCTGCCTCAGTTTCTCTTGTAGTTCTTCGGGGGGATTTTGTCTCCACAATGCCTCAGTTTCTTCACCTATAAAACAAGACCTTTAAGTGTGCACACTATGTATCTTAGAGAGGCATTGAGAAGAAAGTAGTTTTTAAATTGTAGAGTATTAAAGAGGTGTGAGCTTATTATTGTCATTATTCTTCCACTAAAAGGTTCCTAATGGGGCAGGGTTTGGGGGAATGGGAATATCATTTCTGCTCCTCCTGCCCCCACCCCTGTCTTCTGAGCTTCCTCATCACTGGAGGGTGTCATTGTGCTCATCCTCCCAGTCATGCTCAACTCTTCCTCTCTCACCCTGCCTGTGCCCCCTCCCTGCCCCCAATCCCAGAGCTCTCTCTCCTCCATTCAGCTGCCAGAAGTGTAGGTCTGACCCCTATTCAGTGAGCCCCAGGGCTTCACTATTGCCTCTGGGATCAAATACAAACTCAGCCATTTAAAGGGGTTGACACCTTGGCTCCTTCCCATTCTTCTGGTCTCTCCTCTTGTGCCTCCTGCTGTCCATCCACACTGGGTTTAACTTGCCCTTCTGCCTTCCCACCCCTCCGTCTCCTGTCTTGTGTCTACACTGGCTCTTCCCCAGATCTGGAAGCTTCTGCCTCCTCCTTCCTGCCTTTGACAATCCCAGAATTCTTTGCAGACTCAGCTCAAAACCCACTTTCTGCATTCTTGTTCCTCAGCTTGCTAGCAGCCTTCCACTCTGGGGTGACCTGGCTTGTGGCTATTTGCACATACTTTGCCCTCCTTTAGAGCAGAAGCTCTATCCTGGACTCTCCTGGCCCCTCAGCCCAGTAACTGGCATATAGGAAATGCACTATAAATGCTTGTTGTTTGGCTGATGTAGGAGAAAATCGTGACTTCCTGTTTGGGCCCCAGTCTACCTTTCCAGGCTGATTACACACTATTCCCTGCCTGCCATGGACCATGGTCTCCAAACACACCGGCCTCTTGCTCAGCACCACACACACAGGACATGCTATTTCTGTGCTCTCTGCCTTGGCACACGGGCTGACCCTCCCCATCCCACCTGCCCTCCTCCTCTCGCCTTCCTCACCCTGGCTCCTAGAAGCCCTGCTTCCCTTCAGAGCTCCTTCAAGAAACCTTGTTTGATTGCCTCAGGTGTTAGTCCTCCCCCTTCCCCTCAAACAACAAGAACAACAACAGAGCCTTTGCATTTATTTTTGTAGATCTTTCTTTCTTTTTTTTTTTTTTTTTTTTTGCAGGGCAATGGGGGTTAAGTGACTTGCCGAGGGTCACACAGCTAGTAAGTGTCAAGTGTCTGAGGCCAGATTTGAACTCAGGTACTCCTGAAACCAGGGCTGGTGCTTTATCTACTGCGCCACCTAGCCGCCCTAGATCTTTCTTTAATGTTATATTTAATATTATTATATTATAGTTCATATTCATAATATAATATATACTATTTCATAATATTAGCTATTTTATAGCTATTTATTTATCTCCCAACAAGCTGCTTCAGGGCAGGCATCACCTCCCTTTTGTCTTTCCATTCACAGCGCTTGGCACAGAACAGGTACTTATTAAACCGGTTGATTGACCGAATTAACCTCCATGGGTCTAAATCCTTGGCAGGTTGGGCTCTCTGTGGGTGGAGTGGCTTCTGACACCAGGGTTTCCCCGTGGTGAGGAGAGCTATCACAGAGTCAGGACAAGCTCTCCCTCCCCACCATGGACACCTCATTGTGGTGTGGAGGCGACCCTGAATTCTCTAAGGTTATGCCAGCAAAATGCAGGCTAAAGCGGTGTTGAGTGCAGCCTGGCAGCCGGCTCTGAGTCTTCTTTGTGAACCAGATTTCCAAAAGGAAATCTCTAAAATGTGTACACAACAAGCATCGGCCTAGAGTATAGTAGGCTTAAAGGCCGCAGAATTAGGGTAGGACCAGAGTGCTAAGGGTCTTCCATGTCAGGCTTAGTAGTATGACCTTGGGGAGACACCAAAGATGTTTAAGAAGTGGAAGGATGTAATTAGAAATGTGTTGACTCACCCTCTCACCCTGCTTAAGAGAACAGTGATATACAGTTTTATTAGACATTCCTGAAGCTGTCCTTTGCGCTCCCCCCAAAACAACCACAACAAAGCCTTTGCATTTACTTTTTGTAAATCTAATATTTATTTATCTGTGAACGGGCTGGTAAAGGGCAGGGGTCCTCTCACTTTTGTCTTTCCATTCTCAGTGCTTGGCTCAGAGCCTCCCCTACTCCCTACATCCCATATATTCCCTTCCATCCTGAGGTAGGGGGTGGGGAATGACTTTGATCTGGATTTTGTTTTTTCATTAATCTAATCAGTGGCACTCCTTGGCTGTCCTTCTCTTGATTCATGTGCCTCTATTTTGAGAACTGGGATATAAATATCTAGATGCACACTCTATATTTTTTAATTTCCCTTGGATTCATTGTTGAGTGCCTTGTGGACCCAATGGCCAGTTTCCTGCGTTCTAAGAATCCCCTGATGTGGGGGCTGGATGGTGGTCTATAGTGGAACAAAAGCCCCGGACTGGGAATCATGGGGTCATAGCATCACAGATTTAGTCTACCCCTCATTTTACAAATGAGGAAACTGAGGCCCAGAGAGTTCTTTGGCTTGTCCAAGTTTACACAGGTAATAAGTGTCAGAAGTGGACCTTTTCCCTCTCTACCTATGGCCTGTTCTGTGATCCAGGGGAAAATCATTTGACCATTTACCTTCTCCTCCATAAAATGAAGGGTTTCAACCAGATGACCTTGAAGTTCCCTTATCCTCTGAGTCTTTAATCCCATGATGCTTTCTGAAGTCCCTTCTACCAGGAACATTCTGTGCTCTTGGCTCAAATGTTCAGTCCTCTGTGCTCCCTGTTCTACCACTCAGTGATTTGGTGCTCAAACAAGACTGAAAAGGAAGGGGGGCAATGAGTGAGGGCCTGGAGTCAGTGCTTCTTGTAGAAGAGTAGGGGGTCTTAGAGAGGAGGGCTCAGAGTTCAGAAGATTACGTTTTGAGTTGTAGGGGCCAAATTTAATATGGGGAGAGTTAAATGGGTGGCTTGCCATAATATTGGGGTTCAGAAAACA
Source organism: Dromiciops gliroides (assembly GCF_019393635.1). Taxonomy (NCBI): domain Eukaryota; kingdom Metazoa; phylum Chordata; class Mammalia; order Microbiotheria; family Microbiotheriidae; genus Dromiciops; species Dromiciops gliroides. The sequence goes on from NC_057861.1 coordinate 82,173,379, forward strand.
ATGAGGGACCTCTAGACCCAAAGCTTCCTCCCCTCCAGACTGCCTTTTTTAGTTATTTCTCCCAGGCCAATAAGAAAGGAGCTTAACAGCCACTTTTCCACAAACAAACCAGGTTTTATTTAATGGGAATAAAATACACAACAAAGGTGAAATTAACTAAGTCAAGGACAAGGGAGTAGGGAAAAAGGAAAATGGATAATCTCCCTAACTCTAGCAAGGGCTGCCTCAAACCCAAACTCGCTTTCAGCTCAGGTAATTCAAAGAGCTGGATTCAACTCACCACCAGGGGTCCATAATTTCTTTGGGAGTCAGTAGCCGGTCTCTGGTCCACTCCAAATGCTCCTCCAAGGTCAGAGAGAGACTGAGAATGAAAGAGTGAAAGAGTGAGCCACTTCCTGTTGGGGTCCCTTTTTCTACCCTTTTCTCCCTCCCCCAAAGGGGAGGTCCTTCAAGTAGTGTGGCTGAGATTGGTTCTCTGTTGATGACAGGCAGCCTCTGAGGACACGCCTTCTCAGGGTTGGCCAAGTTAAGCTAGGTCTAACAGGGCAGGCCAGGTATGGCTCAAGATCTAATCACCTTAAGTGGGTACTTAGTAGTTTCTCATTCACACCCAATTCAAACACTACTAAGTCAATCAAATTGGACCCCTGGGCATCTGCCAAATTCCATTATTTTACCACAGAGTCCTATCTTTGACCCATCCTGGCTGGGTGACCCTGGGTTTGCTCCCTAATTTCTTAGTGTCCAGGAAATGCACAGTGACTTTAGCTGCAGAGTAGTGGCACTCAGCATGGAGGACTTTCCTCACCAGAAGTCTCCCCAGACCAATGAAATAAGAAAACTGGTATTACCACCATTACTACTACTACTACCACCACCACCACCACCACCACTACCACCACCACTACTATTTCTACTGCTGCCATTGCCACTGCCACTACATTTATCATGATAGCTGGAATTTAGGCAGTAATTTAAAGTTTGCAAAACACTTTCCACACCTTGGCTCATTGGATCCTCATGATAACCCTATGAGACAAGAGCTACCCATAGGTATTATTATCCATTTTTAGTTGAGGAAATAGATTGAGAGGCTTACTCAATTATCTAGTGATACACAATGAGTGTGGTCTGAGATGGCATTCAAATCCAGATTTTCCTGACTCCAAGTCTTAGGCTGGCCTCCATACCTCACTTACAATTCAAAAGTGATTTAATCCTTCATCTATTAAAAACAAAGAAACTTTTTATACCCTCAGGGAGCTTACATTTTACCAGGCTCAGATCCTGGCCTTGGCTGTGCATTGCCTGCTCTTCCAACTTCTCCTCCTCTTCTAGAGACTTCTTTGTTGGGGATTCAGAAGGCTGTTAGAGGGTGGCTGGAAGTTAGGCATCAGAAGAGTTGGGGTGCCTGTTTTGAGTACTCCCTGTGGGTGGAGCTGTGTCATAGCCTGAAGAATAGACAGGATGAGATTGGGAAACTTCTACCATCATCCCTATTGATCTTATCATCCTTTAAGGTTATACAGTTTTATAATTCACTTTGACACATTTTCATAGTTGGTCCTTGAAATAACTGTGAGTTAGGTGATATGTACAGTATAAAGATGAGAAAACTGAGGTCCAGAGAAATCTAGTGATGGTTGACTTCATTTTTTTGGTCATGTCCAACCCTTTGTGACCTATTTTGGGCTTTTCTTACCAAAGATACTAGAGTGGTTTGCCATTTCCTTTTCCAGCTCATTTTACAGATAAGGAAACCGAGGCAAATGAGGTTAAGTGACTTTCCTAAGGTCACACAGCTAACAAGTGTCTGAGACTGGATTTGAACTCAGGCAGATGAGTCTTCCTGCTTCCAGGGCCCGATCTCCATCCACTGTGCCACCTAGCTACCCTGACTTCATAAGGTGAGGCAATTTACAAGTCATGAATAGGCCAGTCTTTTAACTCCCCCTCCCATGTTCACTTTCTGCTATACTTTCCTGATTCAGTCCTGCCCTCAGAGAACCTGTGATCTGAGGATCAGGCTCAGAGCCCTCTGAGCAAGGAGACATAATCCTACCTTCCAGCCTCCCTGAATATGATCCTCTATCTCATAAGTAGAAAAAAACAAGTGTGTGCTATAGAATAATATGTAAGAATTTGGAAGAGTCCAGGATCCACTAAGAATTTAGGAACCCACTGAGAGTATTGAGGGAGGACTTCAAAGAGGAGGTGAGACTTGAAGTGGGCAATGGAGGAAGTGGTAAGGGCTCTGACCTCTGACCCAAGCTGCCTGGGGACCCACAGACATTAAATATTGGTGTTAGGGCAGTTTTCAGATGAAGAAATCAAAGCTATCTATTGCCATATGAAAAAATGCTCTTAATCATTATTGATTAGAAAAATGCAAATTAAAGCAACTTTGAGGTACCACCTATCAGATTGATTAATGTAACAAAAAAGGAAAATAATAAATATTGGAGAAGCTGTGGAAAAATTGGAACATTAATGCATTGTTGGTGGAGTTGTAAACTGTTCCAACCATTCTGGAGAACAATTTGGAACTATGCCCAAAGGGCTATGGGACTCTGCATACCCTTTGACCCAGTAATACCACTGCTAGGTCTGTATCCCAAAGAGATCATAAAAAGGGAAAAGGACCCACATGTACAAAATATTTATAGCAGTTCTTTTCGTGGTGGTAAAAAATTGGAAATCAAGGGAATGCCCATCAATTGGGGAATGGCTGAACAAGTTGTGGTATATGAGTGTAATGGAATACTATTGTGACGTAAGAAATGATGAGCAGGCAGATTTCAGAAAAACCTGGAAAGACTTAAGTGGACTGATGCTGAGTGAAGGGAGCTGAACCAGGAGAACATTGTACACAGTAACAGCAACATTGTGTGATGATCAACTGTAACAGACTTAGCTCTTCTCAGCAATACAATGATCTAAGACATTTCCAAAGAACTCTCCACATCCAGAAAAAAGAATTGTCGATTCTGAGTGCAGATTGAACTATACTGTTTCTACTTTTTTTCTTTTTTGAGGTTTTCCCCTTGTTTTCTGATTCTTCTTTCACAACATGATTAATGCGGAAATACGTTTAATGCGATTGTATGTATATAACCTATATCAGATTACTTTCTGTCTTGGGGAGGGGGAGGGAGGGAGAAAGTTTTGGAACTAAAATTTTGAAAACAAGCATTGAAAACTATCTTTACACGAAATTGGAAAATAATAAAATACTTTAATGATTAAAATAAAAAAGCATTGGTGTTAGAATTTGGATCCAAGTCCCTCTTAATAACAGCCCTCTTAGGCAATCCAGTGAAATCGTCCAGGGGAAGAGAGAATATTGCAAGTAGCTGCTTTGGGACAATCAGCATGGCATAGTAGAAGGAGTATTGGTTCTTGAGTTAGGGCATCTGGGTTCAAATCTTACCTCTGATGCTTACTACTGTGTGACCTCTCTGGGCCTCATTTTCCTCATCCATAAATTAGGGGGTTGGACAAAGTGGCCTCTGGGACCCCTTCTAGGTCCAAATCTCTAATCTTCTGATCTTATGACCTTTGATGCTTGTTACTAGGGGTGACATTGGGTAAATCACTAAGCTCTCTAGATCTCAGTTTCCTTATCTATAAAATGGCAAGACTGGACTAGATAGCTTCTGAGGGCCCTTCAGGACCCAGTCCTATGATGCTGTGCACTTACAGGACAATTAAGTGGCCCAGGGGACAGAGAAGGTACTGAACTTGGAATCAGAAAGACCAGAGTTTGAATCCTGCCTTGGACACTTGGTAGTTCATAGCTCTGGGTAAATCAGTCAACTTCTCTGTGCCTTGGTTTCTTTATCTTTAAAATGGGAAGGTTGGACTCACTGACCTCTGAGGTAATTTCCTACTCTAAATCTATCCATAGTCCTATTATCCTGTGGAAACTTGGCACACATTTATGCAGTTTCTTTCATGTGCCTGGCACTGTGTTAGACATGTAGACATACACAAAAACGCAACAGCTCATGCCCTACAGGCGCTTACCTTTTACTGGGTTCAAATTTAGGCTTTGATACTTACTAGCTCTATGACCTTGGGCAAGTCACTTGAACCTCCCTGGGTCTCCTGAGGCTATTAGCACTAGAAATAGCCACTTTGCCAGGCTGTTGTGAAGGTCAAATGATATGATGCAGGTAAAGAGATTTATAAACCTGAAAATCCTTTATATAAAGGTAAACTCTCTTTCTCTTTTTTCTTTTTCCTTCTCCTTGTCCATTATTGCAAAGGGGGCGGGGAGAAGATACAGAAAAAAGACTGGGTGTTACCTCTCAGTGCTCACTCTCCTTTTGATGTGGTTAGGTATCCGTTTTGCCCAACACTGGCATTATTTTGAACTCTGCCTGGTCTTCCATTTCAGGGGGAGATGAAGTTGCTATAACAACACTCTGATTCATGTAATTGCTGCTACAATCTGCTCCGTTCTTCTTGCTGTTAAACACACACACACACACACACACACACACACACACACACAGCCAAAAAAACAACCACAAAACAAAAAAGCCCACAGAGGGCCTGATACTACCATGACTTTCAAAGCCTTTCCAGGGATCTTCCACTGACTTGGTTTGTGACCTTGGACAAGTCACCTCTCTCTGCTTCTAGCTCTGAGATTTTGCCAGTTGGCAGGCCATTGGGATATCTCGGAAGGGGATGTGGACCAGGAATCTGGAATCTTGTCTCTTCCTTGCCACCAATTATTTGACCTAAGGTATATCCCTTTAACTCCCTGGGTCTCAGTTTCTGCCTCTAAAAAGGAGGAGAGGGATTGGGTAGGATATCAAATTTGGAGCCAAAATACTTGGCTTAATATCTTAGATCATCCACTAGCCAACAGTGTGTACTCTCTATGCCTCAGTTTCCTCCAATCTTAAAAGGGTAGAGGTAGGGGGCGGCTAGGTGGCGAAGTGGATAAAGCACTGGCCCTGGATTCAGGAGTACCTGAGTTCAAATCCGGCTTCAGACACTTGACACTTAACTAGCTGTGTGACCCTGGGCAAGTCACTTAACCCCCATTGCCCCGCAAAAGAAAAAAAAAAAAGGGTAGAGGTAAGACTAGATAATGGATAAGGTCCCTTTCAGTTCCAAATCTCTGATCCTATTATCAATTTGTAAACCTTTTAAAAACCTCCCAGTAGACGTTGGACCCTTGCCTGCTGGCTGCAGCATCAAGGGCTGTCTGGCCACCCATCGCTGGCTATGGGCCACAGACTGAGGTGATATGAAAGGCGCTAGGGCTTCCAGGCATAGTATGGCTTTGGAGGCAGATGCCCTGGGTAGGAGGCAGCGGTCTGTAGGAGGCTTCAGGAGGAGGGGACACAGCTGCCTAAATGATGCTTTTCTGAGAGACCCATTGCAGTATTTATGGGTAGGTTGTATGTCATTTGTGATTAATAATGTTGCACCAAATCAGAGACTTATTATTAGCAATGATATTAATAGCTAATAATAATTTAAGACAATCGCAACAGGGATTAAGTGCCTGTTACGTGACGAACACAAGTTCTTTTTATTGGAACTGTACTCTATCCCTGGAGCCCCTTCCTCTAATTGATTGGTTTCTTCCAGAACCTTCATTTGAAGGAAAGTACCCAGAACAGCCACATCTTTATTCCGGTCTGGGCTCCACTCCTGAATCGACTTTCTCTTCCATGCCCTGCTCAGGAAACTACTCTACCCTCCTTTCCCCTTCCTTTTCTTCCCCTTTCAGTTTCCTTTTATGTGTCGTCTTTCTTTATGAGAATTTAAGACCTTTGAGGAAAGGCACTGACTTTACTTAGCTTTAGCTTCTGCTCATATTTCTATCATCAGTCCTAGTGTCTGGCACTTAGTAAGCCCTTAATGAACAGTTGTTGAATTATTGGAGCAAATCATTTAAATCCACAGGATCTCAGTTTCCTCTTTTTGAAAATAAGGGGATTTGACTGGATGATCTCTAAGGTTCCTTCTGGTTCCTATTCTCGTGGGGCTTACAGTCTAGTAGCAGAATAAGACTAAAAGATATGGTACATTAATTATGATACATAATTATTTGGTAGGTATAAAGTGAGGTCTTGGGGGTAGTTCATTACCAACCTGGGGAATAAGGGAAATTATGGGAAGGGAATATTTGAATTAGGCTTTGAAAGATGGGTTTAACGATTGAAGAAGAAAATGGGGACATTCCAGATGTCAGTCATTTATTAAATGCCTACTATGTGCTAGGTAACTGTGCCAGGTTGCATCTTGAGCAGAGGTACAGAGTTGGGAGTGAAAGTGTATATTTAAGCAGTAAAGAATAGTCTAATTTTGCTGAAACAGAACGCAGGTAGGGAAGTATGTGGGCTAAAGCAGGAAAAGTAAAGGTGCTTCAGATGGTGGAGGGTAACAAATGCTTGGATCAGGAATTTGAATTTCTTGCAGGCAACAGGGAGTCATAGAGAAATCTTGAGGAAGGGAGTGATGTGCCCGGACCTTTGAGAGATGACTGGGTGTAGTGGGGAAAACCTTTGATTCTGACTTGGGTTTTGCTGCTTCCTGCTAAGTGTGTGACCTCTTGAGGCCTTGTTTTCCTCATCTTTGGAAGGATGAATTTGGAATATTTTGATCTCTAAGGTCATGGCCAGCTCAAAATTCCATTATTAGAAGGAAGTGTGTCTGGTGGCGTGTGAAAGGTGGTTTGGGCGGGAGAGAAGATCTTCTAGGTGGCTGTTACAGCAGCTTGTCTTTGGGGACATGAGGGTTTGCCCCAGGAAGATACTAGTGGGAACAGAGACAATGGGATGGATGGGACTGAATTGGTAGGGCTTGGTAATCGACAGGATATAAGAAAGGAAGAATAACCTCACTATTCTGAATATAGAAGACTGAGACACAGGGTATTCAGGAGGGTATTCTTTCATTTGCTAAGGGATGTGAGGTTGGCATAGTTTGGAAACTGTTGGGCTCTTGTTTCTGAAGCAGACGAATCCTCCATCCCTCAGGAACACCCCTTGCATTTCACATTCTGCCTTGAATTTCAGGTGAGGAGGCCTCGTGACTGACATCTGGGGAGACTTAAGGACTTGGTTCCCTCCAGACCCTCTTGACGGAGCTTCCCCTTGGCTGGTAAGATCATCAAAGAAAGGGTGATTGTGAGGGCAGTGAAGAGTGTGACTGTGCGTTTAGCTCCATCTTTGAAGCTGGGCCTCCTCCCCCTCTCCTTCCTCTTTCTCCACCTCTTCTTCCTCTTCTGCTTTTTCCTCGCCTGAGTAAATAAAGCACCTACTATGCATAAAATCTGCACTCAGCACTAGGAATACAAAGACTGATACAACTGAAGCCCCGTTCTCCATGAGCTTGTAATGAAATGGGGGTGGGCTGAGGTGGGGATGGATAGAACACACAGATAACTGGGCTACAGGGGAGGGTGAGAGGTGGATTGTTATGGTATTAATATGAGGTTATAACCTCTTCACTCTGAAGGTATTTAATGTTATTTTTGCCCAAGGGTCTCCATTAGGGGAGGAACTCTTTCCTTTGTGTCTCCAGTGCCTTATGTGACACCTGGCCCTGGCAGACATTTGATAAACTTTTGTCTCATGCTGAATGAGTGGCTGGGAGGTTGATTCTCAGATGACTGACACATTGCTGGGCCTGTGCTTCAGGCATCTCCAGCTTGGGATGTCTTGTTGGCGTGCCATTCCTGGACTCAGCCTCACCTCTAGACCACAATGAGAGATGAAAAAAATGAAGTAGGGGATACTTTGTTGTTGCTGTTCAACTGATCAGCCATTTCCTACTCTGTGTGACAACGTGAGCTTTGTTCATGGGGTTTTCTTGGCAGAGATATTGGGAAGGTTCACCATTTCCTTCTTCTGTGTGTCCCCATTTTACAGATGAGGAACTGAGGCAAAAAGGAGTTACGTGACTTTCTCAGGGTCACAAGCCAGTAAGTGTCTGAGGCCAGATTTGAACTCGTATCTTCTTGACTCCAGGTCCGGTGCTCTACGTATGGCACCACCTAGCTGCCCTGGAAGCTACAATAACATTATTACTACTGCTGCTGTTACTGATGATGATGATAGGCATTACAATACATATAACTGCACTTTGAAGTTATATAGGACATATACCTTGAAAGCAGTTTCCCATATTCTTATATGATTCTTATAAACACCCTGTAAGAGAGGTATGATAGGGATAATTCTCCCCATTTTGCAGTTGCTGTTGCTGAGGCTCACAAGGGACTAGGTGTCTTGTCGAAGGAGAGACAATAGGTTAGTGTCAGGACTGAGACTCCAGTTCAAGCTCTGATATTTCAAGCTTACAAAGCTTGTAGTAGTTGACCCTGATGCCAGATGTGTGGGTGAGGCAGGGTGGGGGTTATTATACCCATTTCACATATGAAGATCAGGAAGGTAAACAAGGTTCAGTCACTAGTGGAATGTGATAACTGTGGAACAGGGATTAGATTTGGCTTTTGTGGCCCCAAAGGGCAGAATCCCTGTAGGAGCAATGGGTGAAAAGCTGAAGAGAAACAGATTTTGGTTTCATGTAAGGAAAAGCTTCCTAACAACGAGGGCTGTCCAGAAATGGATCGGGCTCTTTCCGGAGGTATTGAGTTTCCTGTCACTGGAGGTCTTCAAGTGTGGGCTAGATGAGCCTCTGTCAGGCCAGGTAGGTTTTAGAGTGATTCCCGATTGGGCATCAATTAGATTAGATGACCTCAGTGGGCCCTTCCTGATGGATTTCTCTACTTCTGTGATTCTGATTTGCTCCAGCCATTAAGAGGTAGACCTCAGATTTCAAGCCAAGTTTTTCGACTTCTTCCTTTGAGGTTCTTCAGTAATGCTTGCTGAAATGGAAATCTATCTGAAAACACTATATAGATATTTGCTGTTGGTTTTGTTGTTGTTATTAGTAAACTGCAGATTTTAAAGATCCTCTGTGCGGCAGGATCATAAATCAAGGCCTATCCTAGTTTCCTCAGGTACTGGTGCCTTCCCCTACCAAAATGACTTTGTATGTATTTTAGACTTAATTATTGGCTTATTTCTTATTTCTCTCCAGTAGAATGTAATTACTTTGCATGTACTTATATATATATATAATATGTATTTATATTTATATAGTATATACTTAATTATTAGTTTACATCTTGTTTCTCTTTGATAGAATACAAGCTTCTTGAAGGGAGGGTTATTTCATTCTTGTTTTTGTATCCTTAGTACCTAATATGGGACTTGGTGCAGTTGCTTAAGAAAACTTTGTTCAATGCAACTATGACTAGTGTTTGGGTCAAGTTTTGAGGGTTACTTTTGTTCAGATCTGTGGTAAACCAATGGTAGTAGAACTTTCAGGGTGAATTCAGGGCAGTCTTTTTATGTAGTCTGTGAGGGTCAGTGGTGCTCATGTGGACAAACTGTTCTGGAAGAACTTACTTCATACATATCCCTATTCTCCAGAGAGAACTACATCAGACCGTCATAAAGAGAATAAGTTCTTATTGACCGGCAGCTTTCCAAGAGAGGCAGTGTGGTATGATAGAAAGGGTCCTGACCTACAAATAGGAGGCTGAAGTTTTAATCCTGGTGTGACTGGTGACTTACTGTGTGAGGCTGGGTATATTACTTCCCCTTTGGCTACCTCAGTTTCCTTATCTATAAAATTGAATAACAAATCTTTACCTGTTTCCCTCATATTAATTGTTTGTAATAATGGATAGGAAACCACTTTGGATAACATTAAGACTGTATTCCTGTGTGGGGCTGATTTTATAAGCATAAGGTTAGGGACAGATACAAGCCATGTCTGGTGTGAATTAAGGTAGAAAAGGAATCACCATTACTCTCACCTCGATCTCTGCAAACCAACTTGGATACTCTGACAGATCTTATTGCCTTGGCTCTTCCCGGTATTGATGGCAACTCCCTGGACTCTGGTGTTTTGCCATTTATAACTTTCTATAAATGCCAATATTTGTCCAGGGTATTGGAAGCTTTCTTAACATTTTGTGGTTATGGGGCAGCTAGGTGGCGCAGTGGATAGAGCACCGGCCCTGGAGTCAGGAGTACCTGGGTTCAAATCCGGCCTCAGACACTTAACACTTACTAGCTGTGTGACCCTGGACAAGTCACTTAACCCCAATTGTCTCACTAAAAAAACAAAACAAAACATTTTGTGGTTATGACTGCAAGCCCTGTTACCCCTCACTTCTGCTCCCCAATCAGCCCACTTTCTTTTCCAGCTGTACATGTTCTCAGCTATGTCTTTGTGGCATTTCACAATTATAGAACCATCACCAGGAGAACTTAGGATATTAAAATGAAGTTTTGTTTCAAAGATCATTGAAAGCATTGCATGATTTTCCAAGTGAGATCCAGCTTCCTCCCTTGTGGCTCATCTCATTGTTCATCTATAGTATGTGTCCAAAATACATGCACTGATGAAATAATTGAATGAGCTGTGAACTCAACTACATTCACAACCTGGGCAAATGCATTTTTAATCCATATTGTTCTTACTGTGTAGATGGCTAACCTGAGCTTTTTTTTCAGTAACTAGATTTCATTTAAGATATTCTCTAAGTGTTCCTGAGGCTTTCTATAATCACCTTGGTGTCATTTATGAATAGGCATATGTGGAAAACCTTACCATCAGTAGGGAATCCATCTTCTGTTTGAATTCTGCGCATCTACCTTCTATTTGGTCTCTCTTACAATAGCAAACTCTTTGTGTGTTAAAAAGAGTAAAGGACACTGAATTTAGAGCCAGATAACTTGTATGTGATTCCTGGGTTTGCTACCTACCACCCACGTAACCTTAGGCAAGTCTCTTCTCTGGGGTTTGGTTTCCTTCTCTATAAAATAATGGGGTTGAACTACATTTTGTAGTTCCTTTACAGCTCTAAATCCTTTGCTTCTCTAATCTTTTGAAAAGATGAGTGTTTGTGACAAGAGGCCTAACAAGAGTGACCATGAACTCTTTAATCCACCCATTGTTCATCTTCCTTCTAAATGGCATAGCACTGGAGAAAACACACACTGAAAATACATCTGGGCCCCATTGCGGCATTGGCCCCTTCCCAGAGCTCTCAAATCATGATATTTGAAAATCCCATAGGATAGAGAAAAAGTGGTTGGTTCCTTTTGTGGATTAGAATTGATTCCCATCGTCTTCCTCCCTTCCCAGGTCCCTATGAAGCCTAGGCATTGGATGGTGTGAGAGAAATAGACTTAGGACTTTATCTGAATTGGGATCTGGGGTTATTTCTTTTTTTTGGAGACTAGGTCTTCTTATCTCAGACAGGCTAGACGTATAGGGGCCATGCATGGGTTTGATTTGTTCTGAAGCTTTAACTTGCTCTGTTTCTCTAACTTGGGTCATTCTGCCCCGATGTAGGCAATCTGGTGGCCCTCCTGTTCCTAGGGGCTCACCATATTAGTGCTAGATTTCTTGTGGACATCTGATCTGTTTTTTTTTTTTTTTGTTTGGTGGTTTTTTTTTTTTTTTTTTTTGCGGGGCAATTGGGGTTAAGTGACTTGCCCAGGGTCACACAGCTAGTAAGTGTTAAGTGTCTGAGGCCGGATTTGAACTCAGGTACTTCTGAATCCAGGGCCGGTGCTCTATCCACTGCGCCATCTAGCTGCCCCTATCTGATCTGTTTTAACCCTTTTGTAGCTTGCAACTCTGAATTCAAGCTTGCCCCCAGCCTTGGCCTCCCCCAGGAGCAAGGATTACAGGTATGTGTTACCACTCCTGGCTTGGGAGCCTGTTTTAGGATCCTAATGGACATATTCTGGTTAGTGATGATGGGATTTCCTTTGTAAGGAATGTGGGTACCCTTGATCAATACTCTATCTCCCCCTTATCAGACTGTGGGCTAGCGGTTCTGAGTTGTATCTGATACAATGGAAAAGAACTCCCCTGCACTGCTGACACTTTCCCCTGGTCCCTGGCAAACTTTGTGAAATTGGGAATTGTCTGGTGGTGTTAGGGCTCAGTCTTAAGTGATCAACTGGAGGTGAGTCTCTGAACAGTTTTTTTGCTTGTTTTCTGGTTTTAATGGGGATAGAAACTGTGACTTTGTCTTTCGAAGCTATAAAGTCTTTGAGGACAGGGACTGTGATGTTTTTCATAAAGAAGAAGTTAAGTGTAGGGCCTTGAACTTAGGCATTTAATAAAATGCTTGTGATCCGTGTAGGTGATGGAAATGTCCACACCAAAGAAATTCTGGCTCTTCTGAAATATCCTTTGTTCAAGAAGACAGAAAAATGTAGGAAACATTTTAGAAAGATCTTATTTCAGATAGCTAAAAGAAAATAGATTTGGAGCTTAAGGAGACAAGAATATCTTAGGGCATCCTGGGAAGCCAGGGTTTTTATTGTGATGACAACAGAAGGAAGTGTGTGAGAAAGAAGAGTGAATTCTTTTACTGGGAGTGAGGTTGAACTGGATACCCACTATCAAGAGATACCCACAATCATAGTCATGAGACTTCTATGAAAACCAGGTTTATTAAAAGGGAAATGAACATGCTTGGGAACCCAGCATGTTCCCATGCTTTACAGAAGTTTACAGTTTTATAGTAGCAGGACAAAGGGAGGAGTGGATACCAGGAAGGGGTGTGACATGGAAGGGGGAGAGGAGCCACAGAGGTGGGGAAAAGACAAGACCACTCCCCATGGGGAGGAACAAGGTGATGGCAAAAGCTATATTCTTTTCCCTTGGGAACTGCTAGGCTATGAAGACAGGAGGGTCCTCTTGTCTGCAGAAGACCCCAGCTGCACAAGCACCATCCCAGCCTGGCACAGACTGGCTGGCACCTGTCTTGTCTCCTAAGGACACACAGAGAGCCCAGCTTGGGGTGCAACAATGAATTATGTTAGCTAAGGGCTATCTTCATCCTTGATACATTTAGGGCCTCTCTGGCATGCTCTGGGTCCAGTGTTTCTAGAAGATATAACAACTGTAAAAGACAAATTCAGGGGATCCCTTAACAGTCCTCAACACCACTGAAGTACCATCCAATTTTGGTTTATTATGTGGGGGCGAGACAAGTGGGGCAGGCTCCCTGGCAGTGCTTAAGGGAGGTCTAATGCCAACTTCCACTCTTCCATGTGGCAGGCAGCCTGGCACCAGACCACGCTGTCCCCTGGCAGGCTGATGGGCACCCATTGATCCAGCTCCCCAGTTATTTCTGTCATGCAATATATTAACAAGGGCTTGCCGTGTCATTTCTCAGAGATTCAGACCGTTAAACGCTCAAATTAAGCCATTCATAGTGGAAAACTCATTGGAACAAGTCAAACCGGTGCTTGTTTACCTGACCAGCCTCATACAGGGTGGCTCCCGATGTCCCTGAATTCCCACCTTGTTCCAGCCCCTTCTCTCCCTGTGTCCCTCCCCCCCAACCCCCCGCCCACCACCTTTTCTCTGCTGTATAACATATAGCATACATAGAGAGCAGAGGGTATGGAATCAGAGCACTTGGGTATAAATCCAGACCCTGTTACTTAGTGTGTGACCATAGGTAGGTCTCCTTTGTCTCTAAGTTCCAGTTTCTTCAGCTTCAGTCTCTTCAGAAGGCCTTCCCTGCACCCCTCCAGCTGCTTGTACCTTTCCCTCTGGGCTTACTTTTGATCTCTGTATTTATCTTGCATCTTCCTAGTTATTTACTTCTTGGCTTCCCCATTAGACCATGGGGTCATAGATTGGTTTGGTCAGTGCTTAACACTACCACATAGTTAAGTGTTTAATTAATCCTTAATGAAGTTGGCAAAAGGGGTCAGACTAAGTGACCTCTGTCTTTCTTTCTGGTTTTCGGTTCTGTGAGTGTAGGATTCCCCTGAGAGACTGTAGAGAGGGCCTGGTTTTGGAGCTGTGACAGGAGAGATTTGACTTAGGGAGGAAGAGTAACATTGGGACAGTCAGATGGATCTTCAAATGTAACCTTTAATTCAGAGTTGGCTATTTGCACTTTGACCCCAGTCAGGATCCTAAGCTCCATGACCTTTGGAGGGACTGTCCAGACCAGAGTTTTTACCCTGGGGCCCATGAACTTGATTTTTTTTTTATTATTTGGATAATTGAATTTAAATCTAATTGTTTTTATTTGCAATCCTTTGTATTTATTTTATGCATTTAAAAACCTTGTACTGAGAAGGCATCCTGAGACTTCTTCAGAATGCCAAGGGTATTAGTGGCACAAACAAAGATGAAGACCTCCTGGTCTGGCCCCGGGGTTCTCTGCCACATGTGTATGGAATACCCCATGGAGGTTTGCTGACTTCCACAGTGGGAGTCAGGAGTCTAGAGCTGCCGGGCAAAGAATAGCTTTAGTTCTGAAAGCCTGCACTTGAATCCCAGCACTGACATTGTACAAGTTGCTTTATCTTCTCTGAGCTGGATGGTTTCCCCATCCATACAGTACATATTTAATTCCTGCCTTCCAGGATTGTTGTAAGGCAAGCACTTTACAAATTTGGGAGGTGTGCGCACCATAATAGCTGGAATTTATGTAGCATTTGTAAAGTTTGCAAAGCACTTTATATATGTTATCTTATCGGATCTTCACAACAACCCTGAGATAGATGCTCTTGTTTATCCCAATTTAAAGTTGGTGAAATTGAGGCAGACAGTGGTTAAGTGACTTGCCCAGGATCACACAGCTAATTCATGTCTGAGGCAGGATTCAAACTTGGGTCTCCCTGACTCCAGGTCTGACACTCCATCCATTGACCCACAGCTCTTGCTCTGTTGTATCTTTCTGAGTGACCCTGAGCAAATGTCTTTTCCTTGCTGGGCCTCCATTTCTTTATCTATAAACCACAGGTGTTGAAACTATATGTGACCTCGATGATCCCTGAAGTTGTTCACATCCATGCACATGCCGTCTGTCCAGCCAGCCCTGCCTAAGCTCCCTGCTCTGAAAAAATGCAGAGAACTCCTCTGCTCTCCAAAGGGCCTGCAAAGACCCCTGGGAGTCTGATGTTTTTTGACCAAAAAAGCCACTGTTTCTCCCTGCAAGTCTCTTATAGCAGAACTGCCCAGTCAGGAGGCACTGAAAAGTGAAAGGATTTGCAATGACCTTCTTTAGAATTTGCAGTCTTAGAACATCATAGGGGGCCAGGCCCTTAGAACACAGAACACACACTGTCAGCATCAGAAGAGCCTTTAGAACTGAGGATGGGAAATTTGAAAAGGGACTTAGAACATAGAACACTGAATGTTAGAATCGGAAGAGATCTCAGACCTTACCTCTGCCTGGGTCAGAGCCCTCCAAGGAGGCCTTATCCCAGCATTGAAGGCCTGCCCTCCTCCCTCATAGTTGGCTGCTATCCTTCCTTTCCAGTGTTCTCTCACTTAATTCCCCAGAACATAGTCAGTGATACAACCTGATGGAACTTCCTGACCCCATCCACTCCTTATTTTCTAAAGATAATCCTGGACTTTCTTGGCATCATTATGCTTTTGTTCATCTGGTTTCATATACAGGTGGCTAGATGGTACAGTGGTTAGAGCAAAGGACTGACTGGGAGTCAGAAGGACCTGAGTTTAATCCTGCTTCAGATATTTACCTGCTATATGATCCTGGCCAAGTCACTTCACCTCTGTCTGCTTCACTTTCCTCATCTGTAAAATAGGGATAATGATAGGACCTACCCTCCAGGGTTTCTGTGAGGCTCATATGAGATAATATAGGAAAAACTCTTTGCAAACCTTAAAGCATCATATGAATACTAGCTATTATTATTATTTAATTTTTTTTTGTGGGACAGTGAGGGTTAAGTGACTTGCCCAGGGTTACACAGCTAGTAAGTGTCAAGTGTCTGAGGCTGGATTTGAATTCAAGTCCTCCTGACTCCAGGGCTGGTGTTTTATCCACTGCACCACCTAGCTGCCCTATTATTATTAACAACAACAACAACAACAACTATTATTATTATTATTATTATTATTATTATCATTATTATTTTTAGTGAGGCAGTTGGGGTTAAGTGACTTGCCCAGGGCCACACAGCTAGTAAGTGTTAAGTGTCTGAGGCCGGATTTGAACTCAGGTACTCCTGACTCCAAGGCCAGTGCTCTATCCACTGCGCCATCTAGCTGCCCCTATTATTATTATTATTATTATTATTATTACCTGAAATGTCCTGTGCACAGCACTTTGTATTTATTTTATTCACTTCTCTATGGAAGTGTCATATTTCCCTACTTGATGGTAACTTTTCCATAAAGGGCAGTGACTATCATTTAAACTTTGACTCTGCCCCAAAAGTCCAGCACAGGGCTCTGCCCCCAGGAGGTGCTCATGACAGGCTTGTTCAGTTGAACAAAATCTAGCTCAAGCTTCTCCTTAAAGAGATGAAGAGGAAGAGGCCCGGAGTAGGAAAGTGACTTTTCCAAGGTCATACAGTGAGCAGTGCCACGCTGGCCAGAGTGGGGCCTGGATATTTGTTTGAAAATTGCAGCCCTATGTTTTGGAGGCTTTTGAGCCTTTCCTATATGTAACATGTGGCGCTTTATTTATCAGGAAACAAATATCTCCAGGCCATGGAGAGTGGGAACTTCTGGTGTTAAAAATATGTGCATTTAATAGAATCTTCTTTTTCTGTTCTGCTTTGAATATGGAAATGCTCTTTTTTGTGTGTTAAATTCAGAATAAAAAACAGAATTAAAAATTAAATAACAACATATGCATCTAGAATATACCATATTACAAAATTCCCTTTCTTGCCTTTCCCTTATTGAGCCCCAGGAGGCTTACTGCCATTCTTGTTCCTTGTCCTGTCTTGAAACCCCATTATAATGAGGAGAAAGAAATCCATTGGACAGTCCTAGCAGAGTATGGTTCTTTGACTACTCGTCCAGTGCTCTGCTCATCATCCCGTGAAGGAGGCTTCGTCTTGGCCTTTACTTGCTATATAACTGTGGGCCAGTCACTTTCTTTTCTTGCTCCTCACTTTCTTCATCTGTAAAATCTGGGGATGAATTCTTTGATCTGTACAGTCCCTTCCAGTTCTAAAATTCCCTTGCTTAGTTATTATCGAACCTGGACTATTCTTTGTTCTGAGGTCCTTTTCATGTCTGACTTCCTGTGTTCTGCGTTCTGTGTTCTAAGGCCATTTCCTTGTCTGCTGTGTTGTATCAGTCCCCTTCTGCTTCCTCTGAAGACAGACTTTCCCAATGGGGCTCTTTGCTAATGCTCTCTCCCGCCAGCTGGCTTATGGCTGAGGGCAGGAATGAAGGCCATTTTTGACCCCCCTGATCTGTCCACTCTGAAACCAGACCCAGCTGTCTTTTGGAAGCTGCCTGTGAAGTTTGCTCCTCTTGCCTTATCCCCAGCCTGCAACCTTGAGGGGGTCTTCCAAGCCCAGATGGGTCCTCTTCCCCAGAAATTTCTGTTCTTCTCTAGCTGGAAGGGGTTTCCCCATTCTCTGATTCCATTCTCAGTAGACAGCTGCCCCTCCCCTAACTCCCTTCCTCAGTGAGGTCTATTTCCATCCATTGGGATAGTGGTTGAGTGAGAGAAAACTTAATCACACCATGAGAGCATTAGGCATCATTTGCTGCTAGAGGGACATGAGAGATGATTGAATCAACCCCCCTCATTTTACAATAGAGAAAATTAAATTCCAGGGAAGGCAAAGGACTTGCCCAAGGTCATTAGTTTAAACCTTGATCTCATTTGACAGTTGATGAAGAGAGGGTAGATGAGGTATGTTGGTGACTGTCTGTAGGCATATAGGATGATGGTTGTGTGACTGTTGAATTTGTAGGTGGGGGTTAGGCCTTCTTAATCACCCAAGTTGGGCGTATCGAGGTCTGAAAATCAGTAGTATGTCATATTCAGTGTTGATATTAATCAAGAAAAGGAATCAGGATGGCATGTGTGCAGCTTTTCCTGGAGAAATAAGGAATAGAAATGGTAATAATAGTCCACATTTCTCTGGGGTCTGATAGCATATAGAATGTATTCTCCACAATAACCCTGAGTATTGGGGGGTGTAAGGACCATTACTACTGCTTTTTTTTTTTTTTTAGTGAGGCAATTGGGGTTAAGTGACTTGCCCAGGGTCACACAGCTAGTCAGTGTTAAGTGTCTGAGGCCGGATTTGAACTCAGGTACTCCTGACTCCAGGGCCGGTGCTCTATCCACTGCGCCACCTAGCTGCCCCCATTACTACTGCTTTTACAGATGTGGAAACTGAGATTGAGCGTAGACTTCTCCAGGGTCATGCAGCTGAATGTTTGACACAGGATTGGAACCGTGGACTTCTGATTCCAAGGCTACTAAAATGAGATAATATGTGTAAAGTGCTTAGCGTAGTGCCTGGAACACAGTAGGCATTTAAAAACGAGTCGTTTCCCTTCTTTTCCTTTGTTCCTTCTCTCTCTCCTTTCCTTCTCTCCCTTCTACTAGCCTTGTTGAGCTGTGCCCTGGGGAAAGAGCAGTGAAATGAATTGGGGGTTGTACAGATGAGCAGGGCCTGAGTCTGCCACTGACTTGCTCTGTAACTTTGGGTAAGTCACCTTCTCTCTCTGGGCCCAATGAGGAGGTTGGACTCAGTAGTCACCTACAAATAGGATTCTGACTTGGGCATTCTGTGTCTTCTCTTTTAAAGGGCCCTCCAACTCTCACAGTCTTATAAGGCTTCTTCTAGGTCTGGCATTCTATGTTCTAATGTCTCGTTGGGAAGGTAGGTGGCTCAGTGCCAGGTCTGGAGTCAGGAAGACCTGAGTTCAAATCAACCTTGGACACTTACTAGCTGTGTGATCCCGGGCAAGTCACTTAACCCCTTGTCTGTAAAATGAGCTGGAGAGGGAAATGGCAAACCACTCCAGTACCTTTGTCAAGAAAACCCCAAATGGGGTCATGGAGAGTCGGACAAAACTGAAAGGACTGAACAACAAAATCTAAGGTTCCTCTCATAGCCTTTCAGTGCTCTCTTACCAATGATTCCTGACGTTTTCTATCTCAGAACCTGCTCACAATCTTAAAAACCATTGAGCACCACAGAGACATTTTACTTATATGGATTATAGACTTCATTATTTACAAGATTAGCAACCAAAACGTCTTAATATCATTGTGAGAATAGTTTTGACCTTTGGGCCCCTCGGTAGTCTCTGGGCAGCACTTTGAGAACCATTGCTCTATACTATTCCATGCTGCAAGGTCCCTTTGAGCTCTGGCATCCTGTGCTCTCTGTCCCAAGGGGCCTTTTTAGCTCATTATAGTGGACAGTAACATCCTCAGGTCCTTGACATTCCTGATGAACTAGGGTACCTTTGAAGGAATCCTCCTTTGTCTCAGTAGGCTCCTCTTCTCCTGTTCCCCCAAATGACTGTTCCAATATTTATCCCTCTTGTAAGGTGAGAGGTGCCAAGTCCAGTGCCCTTTCCATGATACCAGGTTTCACTGATCCTCTCTCAGCAGACTCTGGGACCTTGGCCTGGATCCCCAAATGGAGATACTCAGCCATCCACAATCTTTTCCCTTTTCTTCTGGGACACATAGTACATACTCACAGGGGCTGAAATGGACCTTAGAAGTCATCTGTTCCAATCCTTTCATTTTAGAAAGGAAGAAATTAAGACCTAAAGAGGGATCTGACCACTGTTACAAAGAAAAACTATAATATTTATATAATATCTTAAGGTCTGCAATTTTTGCATTTGATCCTCTCAGCCAACTTGTATTTTACAGATGAGGAAACTAAGGCACAGAGAGATTATTTGCCCAAGGTCACCCAACTAAGGAGTGTCTGAGGAAGATTAAAATTCTCATCTTCCTGACTTTAAATTCCACATACTCTATTCACTTTGCCACTTAGCTGCCCCCAAGAAGTTAGTAGCAGAATCAGAATTTGAACCCAGGTCTTTGTGCTTCCAAACCTAGTGCCTTTTTTTACTGTGCAATATGTTTGGGATGACCCCATTTGAGGCAGGTAGGTAGCACAGTAGATAGAGTGCTAGGCCTGGAGTCAGGAAGACTCATCTTCAGACTCCAAATCTCTCCTCAGATACTTACTAGCAGTGTGACCCTGGGCAAGTCACTTAACACTATTTGCCTTGGTTTGTTTCCTCATCTATAAAATGAGCTGGAGGAGGAAAGGGCAGAGCACCCCAGCATCTTTGCTAAGAAAACCCCAAATGGGGTCGTGGAGAGTTGGGCATGATAAAAAAAAAAAAGACTGAACATTGTAGTTATCAGGAAAGCCTTGTTTGGGGGGGGTTTGTGTGGGAGAAATTTCATCCCTATATCTGGGTAACCTCTGGTTTGTAGGGCTGGAGTGACAGTTTTTTCCTTGTTAGCAGTTCTCATATGGCCATGGAGACACCTTGCACTCAGGGAGCCCCACATCTGACTAAGGGGGCATGATCTTCACACTCAGTACATACAGACATCATGGTCAGGGAAGATATCTGAGTAAATCCCATGTTCACTTGTTGCAACAGAGTGTATTGAGTAGCCTTGATGGAGTCTTTGGGGTTGGGGCTCTGTTAATTCTGGTTGGCTACCTCCTAAGTAATAAACTCTATGTCCCCTGTGTTCCCCCCACCCCCAGACACACCTCTGTGCCTTTTCCTGAGAAGTAGTGGGCTACATCATGGGGCTTTCTTCAGTCACAGAGAACTAAATGTCTGGTGGCTTGACTTTCCACCTGCCCTGGGAAAGTTTGTTAGGACTAGGGCAAGGGAAAAGCATTATACAAAAGACAGAGGTAGCCACTGGCAAACTGGCAGGACTTATGTAAAGGCAGATAGATAGATGCACTGACCTCAGTATCTTATTGTTAGGGTGAGACTCGACCTAGAACAACTGAGCAAGGGAATCTCACCAGGGCAAATGACAGACTCACAGAATTTCATAGTTGGAAGGGAGCTCAGAGTCCAACTATGTCTGAACAGGAATCTTCTCTACAACAACCCTGTTAATAGGTCATGAATTGTGTGCTTGAATACCACCAGTGATGGGGAACTCACCACACCATGAGAGAGCCCAAAGCCACTTTTGGATAGCTCTGAATCCTTGGAGGCTGCATTTGAGTTTTTACTCATGCACCTCGTACTTCCTTGATGGTTCTTATTCTTCAGGTCTTATAAGAGTGAGTTCTCATTCCTGAAGCCTCCTTCCTCATAGGAGCTCTCCAGATTTCCCCACCTATTCATTACTCCTTCAGCTTAATCTGTTCTTTAGTCCTAGTGAGCTCTCTGGTGAAAAATCTACAGGTGAGAAATGTGTTTTTTTCTATTCCTTATGACAAACTGTATCTTTGTGTCTGGGTGACACTTCTCAGAGGGGCAACCTGTTTGTCTGGGGTGGTGCTTGTGTTTTTGACTGGATTTCTCAACCTGGAGAGCGTTTATGGAGTGCCACAGGTAGAGGGCACCAGCAGTGTGATGGGGAGACAGAAGGGGTGAGAGAGAGAGAAGACCAGAGAAGTAAGATACAAGGTTAGTATGATATAATGTGGATGTACAGGGAGTCAGAAGTCTGCATTTGCATTTTGGTGGTAGCATATATGAACTATGACTTCTCTCTGGGCCTCAGTTGCTTTATCTGTAATAGGGCTAATAATACCTAGCCCTCCTATTTCATAGGGCTGTTAAGAGGAAAGTGCTTTCTAAGCCTTACATTACACTATAAATGGAAGTTGCTGCTTTTGTTGTTATCATTACCAGGTACTGAGAATGATTGAGAGGAAACATTGGAAAATGTACCAGGAAAGATGCAAGTTAGACCAAAGGAAGAAGAAGTTTTTTTCTTCTTAATTGTTTTTCTAATTTAGCTTACTTTTCCCAATTACATGTAAAAACAATTTTTAACATTAATTTTTTTTGTTGCTGTTTGTTTTTTTTTGTTTTGTTTTATTTTATTTTGCAGGGCAATGGGGGTTAAGTGACTTGCCCAGGGTCACACAGCTAGTAAGTGTCAAGTGTCTGAGGCTGGATTTGAACTCAGGTACTCCTGAATCCAGGGCTGGTGCTTTATCCACTGCGCCACCTAGCCGCCCCCGACATTAATTTTTAAAAATTTTGAGTTCCAAAGTTTTTCCCTCCCTTCTTCCTCTCCCCTTGAGAAGGCAAGCAGTTTGCTATAGATTATATGTTGCAGTCATGCAAAACATTTATATGTTAGCCATGTTGCAAAAGAAAATAACCCCCAAAACAAGAAAAATAAAGAAAATTTGAAAATAAGTATTCTTTGATCTGCATTCAGACTCCATCAGTTCTTTCATGTGGATAGCATCTTTCATTATGAGTTCTTGGGAATTGTCTTGGGTTATTGTATTGCTGAGAAAAGCTAAGTCATTCACAGTTGATCATCATATAAAGTTGCTGTTATTATATACAATATTCTGGTTCTGCTCACTTCACTTTGCATTAGTATATGTAAGTTTTTCCAGGTTTTTTGAAACCTGCCTGTTTGTCATTTCTTATAGCCCAATAGTATTTCATTTTATTCATATACCACAACTTGTTCAGCCATTCTCCAGTTAATGGGCATCCCCCTCAATTTCCAATTCTTTGCCACCATGAAAAGAGCTGATACAAAATATTTTTGTTCATGTAGATCCTTTTCCTTTTTGTTTTTGGTCTCTTTGGAGTAAGGATCTAGTAGTAGTATTCCTGGGTTAAAGGGTATGCACAATTTTCTAAATTGTTTTCAATAATGGTTGGATCAGTTCATAGCGCCACCAATAGTGCATTAGTGTCTTGATTTTTCCACATCCCCTCCAACATTTATAATTTTCCTTTTCTGTCATTTTAGCCAATCTGATACATGTGATAAGTATGTAAAACAACTCTTGTTTTAATTTGCATTTCTATATTCAATAGTTATTTAGAGCATTTTCATGTGTGATTATGATAGCTTTGATTTCTTCTTCTGAAAATTGCCTTTTCATATCCTTTGAACATTTATTCAATTGGGGAATGACTCTCATTTGACTCAATTCTCTGTATATTTGAGAAATGAGGCTTTTATCAGACATACTTGCTCTAAACCCCCCCCCCCAGTTTTCTGCTTTCCTTCTAATTTTGGTTGCATGGTTTTTGTTTGTGCCAACCCTTTTAAATTTAGTAAAAATCAAAATTGCCCACCTTATATCCTCTAATGCTATCTATCTCTTGTTTGGTCATAAACTCTTCCCTTTTCCATAGATCTGACATGTAAAATATTCCATGCTCTCTCAATTTGCTTATGGTATCACCTTTTACGTTTAAATCACATATCCTTTTTGACCTTATCTTAGAATATGGGGTGAGGTGTTGGTCTTTACCTAGTTTCTGCCAAACTGCTTTCCAGTTTTCCCAGCACTTTTTGTCAAATAGTGAGTTCTTGGTCCCTAAAACTTAGATCTTTAGGTTTTAGAAATGTTAATTACTATGGTCATTTACTACTATGTGTTATGTACCTAATATATTCCACTGATCGACCATTCTATTTCTTAGCCAGTACCAGATTGTTTTGTTAATTACTGCTTTGTAATACAGTTTGATATTTGGTACTGCTAGGCCACCTTCCTTCATTTTTTTCCATTGATTCTCTTGATATTCTTGACCTTTTGTTTATCCAGATGAATTTTGTTATTATTTTTTCTAGCTCTCTAACATAATTTTTTTGGTAGTTTGATTGGTTTGGCACTGAATAAGTAAATTTATTTACGTAGAATTATCATTTTTATTATATTGGCTTGTTCTACCCATGAGCGATTAATAATTTTCCAGTTGTTTAGAGCTGACTTTATTTGTATGAAGAGGGTTTTGTAATTGTGTTCATTTAGTATCTGGGTTTGTCTTGGCAGGTGTAGACTTCCAAGTATTTTATATTGTCTGCAGTTATTTTAAATGGAATTTCTCTTTCTGTCTCTTGCTGCTGGACTTTGTTGGTAATGTATAGAAATGCTGATTATTTATATAGGTTTATTTTATGCCCTGCAATTGTCTAAAGTTGTTAATTATTTTAATTAGTTTTTGAGTCGATTCTCTAAGTACACATCATATCATCTGCAAAGAGTGATAGTTTTCTTTCCTCATTGCCCATTCTAATTCCTTCAATTTCTTTTTCTTCTCTTATTACTATAGGTATCATCTCTAGTATAATATTGAATAGTGGTGTTGATAATTCACATCCTTGCTTCACCCCTGACCATATTGGCAAGGGTTCTAGCTTATCCCCATTACAGATAATACTTACTGATGATTTTAGATAAATAATACTTATCATTTTAAGGAAAATTCCATTTATTCCTGTGCTCTATAGTGTTTTTACTAGGAATCAGTTTAATTTTGTCAAAAGCTTTTTCTGCATCTATTGAGATAATCATGATTTTTGTTGTTTTTATTATTGATATGATCCAGTATGCTAATAGTTTTCCTAATATTGAACCAGCCCTGCATTCCTGGTATAACTCTTACCTCCTTGCTAGTATTTTATTTAAAAATTTTGCATCGATATTAATCAAGTAAATTGGTCTATAGTTTTCCTTTTCTGTTTTTGCTCAAGGAAGAACATTCCAGCAGGGAAACTGTGGTTTTTTTCTTTGGCAGTATGGAGAGAGAGGACGATGTTTGGGGTGAATGGCTTGGGGTAGTTGCTATTGGATCAAAGATTCTCTTCCCTTTGGGGGGGGTGGAGGAGCATCTTGATTAGATTCTGGGACGGGGAAGGGGAAAAAGGAGGTGGTGTCATAGTGTAAGCCTTCATTTTTTTTTTTCAGGTCATTTTTTAAAAGGAGTTGGAATAGGGAGGTAGCGGAGTCCCCATGGGAGAGCAGGAAGGATGGATTCCATGTGTGGGTGTGCCTGCGTCTGTATGTGTTTGTGTCTCTGTGGGTAAAAATGTCTCTGTATGTCTGTTTCTGTGGGTGTGCATTATCTGTGTCTGTGTTTTGTATATGTCAATATGTGTATGTGTGAGTGTCTGCATGTCTTTATTTATACCCGTGTGTAAGTACAGTGGAAAGAGCCCCAGCTCTGGAGTCAGGGGATCTGGCTTTAAGCCCTGCCTCCTTTGCTTCTAACCACCTTGACCTTGAGCAAGAAACAACCTCTCCCTGGGCCTCAGTTTCCGAATCTGTAAAGTGGGGGTGTTAGACCACAGTCTGGCCTCTCACATCTCTTCCAGATCTTTGATCTCTGATCCTGTTTATTTGTGCACGTACTTCTGTGTATCCCAGCATCTGTCCCCGGGTGCCTGCCTGTTTCTGTGTGCCTTTTTGTGGGGATCCGTGTGTTTGTCTATACTGATGTACTTGTGTCTGCATGCTTCTGTGTAGATCTGTGGTAATAGTGTGTCTTTGTGTATGTGTGTGTGCATTTCTTTTGGTGTCTTCTTGTTTGTTGGGGTGCATAGGTATGCTCTGCAGGTCTTTTGTGGAACTCTGAGGAAACAATAGTACTGATGGAATCATGGACCTGTGTGCATGTCTTTTCATGCACATAATTGTTGACATAGACTCTTCTTGGGTTTGGGGATAGGAAGTGGGGATTGGAGAATAGACAGATAGAGGTTGGATTAGATGGGAAGACAGACACCTTCTCTCCAGTGTAGATCACTGCTTCCTGGCAAGACACCACGCGAGTCCTGGTCAGGCAAGGCAGAGGAAGCTGTGCTGTGAGACTTTGCACTGTCCACAGGGTCCTGCCTAGGCTTTGGAGGGACCTGTGATTGGAGAAGCACCAAGGCCTTCAGCCAATATCTTTGCAGAGGTGACCAGGTATCCCATTTCTGCTTGATACATTGCATCTGGTTTGTCTGGAGTGGGGGCTTTGTAAAAACAGAGAGTAGGACATATGCCTGGAAAAGGAGTTTCATTCCAGGCTACTGGCAGACTTCGAATGCTGAGCTGACTATGCATATCATTGGGTAGGTAATGGGGAGCCATAGAAATTTTGGGAGCAAGGGAGGCATGTGGTTAGACCTGGGTTTTAGGAAGATTCCTATCCCATTCTATTCTAGCCTGTCCTGTCCTGTCCTATCCTGTGCTGGCCTAGCTTAGCCTATCATATCAGGTGTAGAGACTCATGACTTTAAGCAAGCCACTAACCTCTGTTTGCCTCAGTTTTCTCATCAGTAAAATGGGGATAATAATATCACCTACCTCCTAGAGTTCTTTTGAGGATCAAATGAGTTAATAATTGTAAAGCACCCAGGACAGGGTCTGACACATAGTAGGCACTAGATAACTGTTAACTATTGTCACCTCCCTCTCAGAGATCTTGTGAGAAAACTACTTTGTGAATGGAAAAGCCACAGAAAAATGGCTTCTTTTTAATTCTGTTGCTGCTACTATTATTACTATAAACTTTATATATATATATATATATATATATATATATAGTATATGTTATTATCATTTATTAATATTGTTTGAACCTAGCTTTATATGACCAGAAAATTGTCTAACTCAAAAAGCTTAGTAAAGAAGCCAGGCTGACTGACCTCAGAGGCGCTTCTGGGAAGCTGGATAGTTAGAAAGAATGCTTAAATCCCACCCAGTGCTTGTTTTTGGGGTCCATCCAAAGCTTGTGCTTTGGGTTCCCCAAATTGGATTGACTTACCTGCTGATAGACACCTGAGACAGCCCTTCTCTTGGAGATGACTTACTGCCTCCATGAGGCCAGTCAGGCAAATGTCCTTGTGCCCTTTTCTGAACCCTCTATGATGTAACCAACCTCACAAAGACTGGGAGGGAGTCGCCCCTTCTTTCTGGCTCTCTTCCTCTACTAAATGACCTAATATATTCTCTTTCTAAAATTACTGAAGATTTTGGGGTTTGTGAGATAGAGAGATAGATGATAGATATAGATAGATAAGTAGATATAGATTGATTATATAGATT
Source organism: Dromiciops gliroides (assembly GCF_019393635.1). Taxonomy (NCBI): domain Eukaryota; kingdom Metazoa; phylum Chordata; class Mammalia; order Microbiotheria; family Microbiotheriidae; genus Dromiciops; species Dromiciops gliroides. The sequence goes on from NC_057861.1 coordinate 82,200,237, forward strand.
ATATAGATAGATGATGGATAGATAGATTAGATTAGATAGACAGACAGAGAGACAGACACAGATAGATAGGTAGATAGAACATGTCTTGAGTGCTTACTGTGTGGGAGGCACTGTCCTAAACTCTGGGGATACAGATACAAGCAAAGAAGACAATCTCTGCCCTCAAAAAACTTATATTCTAAAGGGGAAGACAGCAGATAAAGGGGAGCTGGAAATCAGGTGTATGGGGCATAGGGACATGGGTGGAGAGGGGACTGATCAGAGCAAGCGGTGGGTGAGGAGATGGAGAAGTCTCGAGGATGACTAGAAGCCAGAGTGAAGTGAGGGGCCACATAGAGGTCCTAGCAAGTATGTCACCAAGTCAGGAGATTAGGCCTCTAGGCATAGGTTTCTTTTTCTAGGAGGGAAGGTGTACCTATCATCTTCTTTGAGGCAGAGGCGTGGCTTAAATGACCCCTGAAGGCCCTTCCCTGCCTCTCCCTATGGTCTGTTTTGTTCTTTATTAATTTTCTCCCATTTGACTTTGCAGTTTCGTTTTACCCTTGAAAACCATTCCCTTCCTAAAGAGTTTGCCTTGGGGAGTGCTCGTTTTCATTGCCGGGCCTGTGATTTGTTTAGGGAGTATTGTCTTCTTTTTTCTTTTCCTCTAATGCTGGTGACATAAGCTAAGGATGTAATCAGACCTCAGAGAGCCGGGACAGTTCAAGGTTGAACTATGGTTCTCCACATTTCAGGAGGGGAGATTTCAGAAAGTTCTGAGAAAAGATAGATAGAAGTAGAGCTGCCCCAGAGTGAAGTCTGTTGCCTGAGGAGGCAGTGGGTTCTCCCTCGCTGGGATCTTCAAGGAGAGGTTGGAGGAGCACCTGTGGTCAATGTTGAGGAGGAGATTCTTGGACCCGTTGGTCTCTCAGGTCCATTCTTTCTCTGAGAGTCTCTGATCCCTTGGCCTGAGAATCTGAGGGGAACCTTGACTTAAAAGACAGCAAGCGGGGCGGCTAGGTGGCACAGTGGATAAAGCACTGGCCCTGGATTCAGGAGTACCTAAGTTCAATCTGGCCTCAGACACTTGACCACTTACTAGCTGTGTGACCCTGGGCAAGTCACTTAACCCCCATTGCCTGCAAAAAAAAAAAAAAAAGACAGCAAGCAGGCAAAGATCTCAAGATTGAGGGTCAATATCACCCAGTCCTTACATGATAAAACATTTGTTAAGTGGGACAGGCACTGTGCTAAGTGCAGGGGATACAAACAAGGTCAAACAGACATAAAACCCCAAATCTGTTCCTGCATTTGTGGAACATACATGTTAATGGGGAGAGACAAAATGTAAATAAATAACCAGGTATTCTAGATTTAGGAGTTAGTTCCCCTAGAGGCCATCCCATCCAATCCCCTTATTTTACAGATGAGGAAACTGAGATTTCAGAGATAAAAGGGACTTGGCTATTAGTACTAGACCTGCCTTTGAGTCCTAGTTCCATCACTAACTAACTGTGATGCTGAACAGTTTACATCCCAAACTTAATCTGGTACCTCATTCTACTTCTGTAATAAAACAAGAGGTTGGACTCCATCCCTCACATCCCTTCTGCCTCTGACATTGTGTGCTGTGTGACGGAAGGCATTCTGGACTTGGGGTCAAGAGAGACTCGGGATACCCTGCATGTAGTGTCTTTGCTAATCACTAGACTAGAGAAATGTTGGCTGTCATCATCATCATCATTGAAGCTCTTGGGATTGAAATTAGACAAATATAATTGCAAATCGTTCTAATGAGGAAGAAAATGGCTTTTTAAAATAGTGAATCTGGGAGTAATCTCATTCAATTAAAGCAGAGCACAGTCCAGTTCAACAAACATTGACGCTCCCACCATGTGCCAGGTACTCTGTGTAGGTGCTCCAGTCACAGAGGCAGTGATGCTTATGTTCTGCTGAGGGCAAACAACGTATAGAGAGATAAGTATGTACAAAAATATACCAAGTATATGCACAATAATGGGATGGGGGCAAAGGGGGATGTGCTAACAAGAGAGGGGAGATCTTGTTTAAGCCAAGCCTCTAATGGAGATGGGTATTCCAAGGGGTAGAAATAATAATGGGGCAGCTAAATGGTGCGGTGGATAAAGCACCGGCCCTGGATTCAGGAGGACCTGAGTTCAAATCCGGCCTCAGACACTTGACACTTACTAGCTGTGTGACCTTGGGCAAGTCATTTAATCCTCATTGCCCTGCCAAAAAACAAAACAAGAATGGTCAGACTTGTACTTTAGGAGTATCATTTGGAAGCTTGTGGAGAATGGATTGAAGTGGGGAGAAGCTAGAAATGGGGAGACCAATTAGGAAGCTCTTGCCACAGTCCATGAGAGAGGTGATGACAGTGTGACCTAATGTGGTAGCTGTATAAAGAGAAAGAAGGGGTTGGGAATAAGACATATCATGGCAGTACACACTACAAGATTTGGCAGTTGACTGGATATGACAGATAACTCCAAGGTTTTGAATCGGGGTTCATAGGGATGCCTGGCTGTTCCCTTGATAGAAATAGGGAAGGTAGGAAAAGTGGTGGGTTTTAGGGGAATGTTGATGAGTTCTATTTTGTTCATACTGAGTTTGAGATGCCTACAGGACATCTAAGTGGAGATGTCCAGCCATCAGTTGGTGATATGGGATTCTAACTGAGGAGATGGTTCCATATCACCAACTGTGTGTTGGACATCTTCATGGAGCCAGTAAGTGAACCCATGGGAGCTGACATGGTGGTTGAGAGAGTGAGAGTGTAGAGAAAGAAGAAACGAGGGCCCAATGTAGAGCCTTGGGCCCATGCCTAAGGAACTGGACATACATGATGATTCAGCAAAGGAGAATGAGAACGAGTTGCCAGAGAACGGGGAAAGCTGCGTCAGAAAATCTCAGGACTGAGTATCAAGGAGGAGAGTGTGGTCAGTTAAACTAACAAATGATGCAGAGAGGATGAGAAGCATCAAGACTGAGAAAGAGCCATTAGATTCAGACACTGAGAGATCATTGCTAACTTTGGAAAGAGCAGTTTTAAAATCTGACATCAGGATCAGAAGTCAGATTGCAAAGAGTTAAGAAGTGAATGGGGCATGAGGAAGTGGAAACAATGAATGTAGGCAACGTTTTTCTTGGGGGATTGGCTTTGAAAGTTAGGAGAGATAGAGGGGACTAGCTTGGGAGGATAGCAGTTTCAAGTGAAACCTTTTAAAAGATGGAGTAGAGTGGGCATGTTTATAGGCAGCAGGGAAGGAGCCCATAGATAGAGAGATTAAAGATTAAAGAAAAAGAGGAGATGATCAGAGAATTCAGCTCTCAGAGGAAGTAGAATGGGAGCAGATGTCAAGCATAAACAGAGGTGGATGCTAGAGCAAAACCAAGGAGAAGACCCTTGCTGCTTGGCATGGTTTGGATTATGATAAGCAGTGACAAATAGAAAGAGAAACTTCTCAGTCAAGGACAGCATTCTTTGTACTGGGAAACCAGAAATTGTTAACAGGGAATAGACATTGAAGATGAAGATGACAGAAGAGTATCTTGCTGCCTTCAGTGAGTTCACATCGCCAGGCTTGGAAGCAGATGAATTACATCCTTGAATATTGGAGAGAAGGAGACTCCAAAATGTGATTGCTGAGTTACTGTCAGTGAGTGATCTTTGAAGTGAGCAGAAAGAATTTCAGAAAGGGGCATAGTCAAGAAGGGCAGTGTTGGTATGACCCTGTAAAATTTTCTATGTACTTAAAAAAGAAAACAAACAAACAAATAAGCTGTACATGGTAGAGTTACTTTTTCATATGCAATGAACTTTTTCTGCCCTTCTCTGTGTTTGGAAATGTCCTGGTTTATTGATGGCCGTCAAATTCATAATAAAAAAATAGGAAGAAATATCATAGCAAAAAGGAGAGGCACTGTAAGACTACAGCTAGACAGAAGTTGTCCCTATTTTCAAAATGGGGAAAAGGTTGAATTCTTTAAATTATAAGTCATTGAGTTTGACAATTCCTGGCAAAATTCTAGACTGAATTATTAAAGGGATAGTTTGGGAGTACTTAGAAATGGAAGTGGTGATTACTATAAGCCAGCATGACTTCATCAAGAACAGACCATGCCAGACTAACCTCATTCCTTTTTCTGATAGGGTAACTAAATTGGTAGTTCATAGGATCACTATGGACAAAGTAAAACCTGAATTTCATCAAAGCATTTGACAGAATCTGTCACAATATCTTTGTGGGCCAGAATGAGATATATAGGCTAGCAGATAGGAAAATTAAGGTGGATTCATAACCCTGTAATGACTGAACCCAAAGAATGGTGACTAATGGATTGATTTCAACCTAGGAGAAAGCCTCTGGTGGTGACTTCAGGATTCTATGCCTATTCTGTTCAGCATTTTTTATCAATGACTTACGAAAGGCTCATCATATTTGTAAGTGACACAGAACTGGGAGGGGTCATTAAAGTAATGAGTTACAGAATTTGTCAATCCAGCAACCATTTATTAAGTACTTATTATGTATTATTGTCTCTTATAGATTATGTGGAGGGTGTAAAGTATTACAAGACTGGAAAGATAGGAAGGGATAAGACTGTGAAGAGCTTTAAAAGTGTAACAGAAGATTTTATAATTGATCCCAGAGGTAATAGAGAGCCACTGGAGGTTATTAAGGAGGAACATGACATGGACAGACCTAAACTTCAGGAAGATTGCTTTGGCAGCTGAATGGTGGATGGACTGAAGTTGGGAGAGACTTGAGGCAGGGACATCAGTTAGTAGGGTATTGTGGACTCACCTCACCTCTAACCTACCTGCTAGAACCAATTGTTAAATTTCCATTGTGAGCATTTAAAAATATTTTGCAAATCATCAATTGCTACAAATCAGGATTTATTGTTGTATTGATTGTATAGACTTAAGCAAGTGATGGGGGGCAGCTAGGTGGCTCAGTGGATAAAGCACTGGCCTTGGATTCAGGAGGACCTGAGTTCGAATCCAGCCTCAGACACTTGGCAATAGCTGTGTGACCCTGGGAAGGTCACTTAATTCTCATTGCCCTGCAAAAAAACCCAACAAAACAAAAAACAAAACAAAAGAAACTGGTGGAAAAATGTTAATAATGCAGATTAAACTTTTAAAAATACATTTAAAGTGGAGCCAAGATGGCAGAGGACAGGCAGTGACTCCTTGGAGCTCTCCCCCAAATCCCTCCAAATCCCTTCGAATAAGGCTATGAGACAATACCTGGAGCAGCAGAATCCACAAAAGGACAGGATCCAGCCCTAGGCAGGCTGTGCCAGAGAAACAGACCTACTGAGCCTCTGAATCGGGCTGCAGTGCTGGCTTCTTCTCAAGCTAAGCTCACAGTCTGCTGAGAAGGCTGAGTGTTGGGAGGGGGGAGATTACAGGGATCTCTTCTGGTGCTGAGGCAGAGGTCAGTTGTTTTACTCTTGCTGGGAACCAGGAAGCAGCCTTATGTGGCAGCGGCCCAGGTAAGAGAGGCGGCACTGGCTCGCTGGAGCTATCAACCCAGCAAAACAAAATTTTTGCTTTCTGGTTGACAAACAAGTAAGCCTAGGGTTATTTACAGACCAGAGCACAGGCCAGGCAAGTGAAGAACCTGCAACTCCTTAAATCGTAGCACCTTGGACCCCCTAAAGCTTGGGACAGTGCATCCTGGAAGCAGTGCCCCACTTTAAGAAGGATTTAAAAGTCAAAAAATAGGTGGGCAAGATGAGAAGACAGAGAAAGATGTAGAAGATAGAAAGTTTCTTTAGTGACAAGGAAGATCGAGGTACACACTCAGAAGATGATAGCAACATCAGGGCTCCTACATACAAAGTTTCTAAGAAAAATATGAATTGGTCTCAGGCCATAGAGGTGCTCAAAAAGGACTTTGAAGATAAAGTAAGAGAGGTAGAAGAAAAAATGGAAAGAGAAATGAAAGTGATGCAGGAAAGTCAGGAGAAAAAGTCAACAGCTTAAAAAGTCAAATGGAAAAGCTCTCTGAAGAAAATAATTGCCTAAGAATTAGGATTGAATAAATGGAAGCTAATGACTTTATGAGAAACAAAGACACAATAAAGCAAATCCAAATGAATAAAAAATATAGATCAATGTGAAATATCTTCTTGGAAAAACAGCTGACATGGAACATAGATCCAGGAGAGATAATTTGAAAATTATTGGACTACCTGAATACTATGATCAAACAAGAGCTTAGACCATCATCTTCCAAGAGATTGTCAGGGAAAATTGCGCTGATATTCTAGAAATAGAAGGTAAATAGAAATAGAAAGAATCCACTGATCACCTCCCTGAATAGAAAACTTCCAGGAATATTATAGCCAAATTCCAGAGTTCCAAGTCAAGGAGAAAATATTGTAAGCAGCCAGAAAGAAACAATTCAAGTACTGTGGAGCACAGTCAGGATAGCACAAGATCTGTCAGCTTCTACATTAAAGGATCGGAGGGCATAGAATATGATATTCCAGAGGGCAATGGGACTGGGATTACAACCAAGAATCATGTACCCAGCAAAACTGAGTATAATCTTTCAAGGGAAAAAATGGGACTTCAAGGAAAAGAGGACTTTCAGGTATTCATGATGAAAAGACTTGAACTGAATAGAATATTTGACTTTCAAATACAAGACCATAGAGAAACATCAAAAGGTAAACAGGAAAAAGAAATCAAGAGGGATGTTAAAAGGTTAAACTGTTTACATTCCTATATGGAAAGATGATGTGTCTAACTCATAAGAACTTTCTCAGTATTAGGGCAGATGATAGGAATAAATTTAGACAGAGGGCAGAGGTGGGAATTGATTATTAAGGGATAATATCTGTAACAGCATTTATTTTTTGTTTATCTTTTTTTTGTGGGGGTGGTAGGGTTGGGTGGCATGGCCGGGGTCATACAGTGGGTTAGTGTTCTTATGTCTGAGGCTGAATTTGGGATCAGGTCCTCTAGGGTCCAGGGTGGGTGCTTTGTCTACTGTGTCACCTAGCTGTCCCATGATGACATCTTTAGGGTAAAATTGAGGGGGTGATATGATTGCACTGGGGAAGGGGTAAGGGGAGAGTAGTAGAATGGGGTGAAATCCCACATGAAAGAAACAGGAAAGGGGCAGCAAATGAGCCTTACACTCATCATAATTGGCTCAAAGACCTTAATCTCATCAGAGTTGGCTCAAGGAAGGAATAACATACACACTCTATTGGGGGGAGTAATCTATTTAACCCTGCAGGAAAGTAGGAGGGGAAGGGGATAAGGAGGGAGGGGTGAAAGAAGGGAGGGTTGATTAGGGAAGGGGACAGTCAGAAGCAAAACACTTTTGAGGAGGGATGGAGTGAAAGAAGATAGGAAATAGAGTAAATATATGGGGGGATGGAACAGGATGGAGAGAAACAGTTAATAATAGTAACTGAAAAAGTTTTGAAGCAGAGGCCAAGAGTAATGTAAGATGATGTTTGATGGATGGATGGATGGATTGATGATGATTGGATGAAGATGAGAATTGATTGATGATGAGGACTGATTGATGATGAGGAGGATTAATTGATTAAGATAGGGATTGATGAATGATGATTGATAAAACACATGGTACTTTGCTGGGCTCTTATGAAGAAATTCTTTGTCAGGTATAAGGTACTATGTAAGTGTTATCTATTACTGTTGTTTTAAGAATCAATGTCATGGGTTTATTGTAAGGAAAATCTCTCTTTAAAGTACTATATAAATGTAGTTTACTACGAAAAGAATGATGAGCAGGATGTTATTAGAAAAACCCAGAAAGACCTACATGAGCTGATTGCAACGTGAAATGTACTGTATACAAAAATAACAGCAATACTGTAAGATGATCTGCTGTGAATGACTTGTTATTTTCAGCAATGCAATGATCCAAGACAACTCTGATGGTCTTATGAAAAAATGTAGTCTATCTACAGAGAGAGAACTGATGGTGTCTTCTTAATATAGACCGAAGCATAATTTTTTGGTTAGTTCCTTTATCTGAAGTTTTGTTTTTGTCTTTTTTCTTTCACAACCTGACCAATTTGGAAATGTTTTCATGACCGCTAATATATAGCTTATATTTAATTGCTTGGATTTATTGGGCGGTTGTGGAGGGAGGGAGGATGAGAATTTAGAGCACAGTGTCTTAAAAAATTGATGTCAACCTTTTTATTTACATGTAATTTGGGAAAATAAAATTCTAAAATAAAAAAAAGAAGTGTATTGTTAATGTGATGAGGGCTTGTACCATGGTGGTAGCAGCATCAAAGGAGAGAAAGGGACATATGCTGTGAAGGTGGAGTCAATGTGACTTGGCAGCAAATTGGATATGTGGAGGTGAGAGAGAGTGACTAGTCAAGCATGACGCTGAGGTTTTGACCATGGGTGACCGGGAGGATCATGGTCGTCCTCTAGAGCAGGGATTCTTGGACTTTTTCCCTTGAAACCCCTTTTTGCTTGAAAAATGTTTACATGACTCTGGGTATACAGGTATTTATATACCTATTTTATAATAGGTATACATAACCTTTTCATTGTTGCCAAATTTTTCACAACCCCCCACCATATGGGGTTGCGAACCACAGTTTAAGAAGCTAGGCTCTATAGTAACTTCTTCTATAGGGAAAGTTGAGAAGAGGAAATAGTTTGAAGGGAAAGTCAATTGTGGACTTATTGAATTTAAGATTTCTGTTGGCCATATTCATTCAGTTTGAGATGTCCAGTAGTCAATTGGAAATGTGACTGGAAGCCAGGAGAGAAGTTGAGGGCTGTATAAATTGGCTTCAGAATCATCCATATAGTGATGGTAATTGAATCTATGGGAGCTCATGAGATCATGAATCAAAATAGTATAGAAGGAGAAGAGACAATGGCCCCGGGACAGAACCTTGGGGGCACCCATAGTTAGTGGGGGTGATCTGGATGAAGATCCAGGAAAGGAGACATAGAAGGAGCTGGTAGAAGGAGATCCAGGAGAAAGTAATGTTATGATATCAGGATCCTTTGGACAGGCCAAAATATTGGGCCAAATCTAGTATTGTAGTAGACCTGAGTGCAAAATGTTGCACTTATGTTCAAGTCATCAACCGTATGGAATGTGGGAGATATGACTAGATAGCAATTCATGTAAAATTATTTGAGGGCTTTATGACTTTAGGCTCATGAATGAGAGGGAACAGATTCATTTTGTGGGACCCTAGCAGGCAGAATTATGTGGAATTTACTGGGAGGCAAAATCTGGCCCAATCAGAAGGAAGAATTTAAAAACAGTTATAGTCAGTCCCTTAATGTCCCCTGTAAGGTAGTGAGGCCTCCCTATCACTGAAGGTGTTCAATTAGACGCTTCCTGTTAGGGAAGCTGTTAAGGGATTTGAGTGGGAGGAGGTTGAACTGGGTTAACCCTGAAGAGTCCTTCTGTACCAAAACTTCAGGATTCTTTCTCTTTATTGCATCTGTCATATGGTTATTTACAAATATACCATCCTCTTTATCACAGGGAGGACAAAGACAGATGCAAACAGGATTTTTATCTTTTATTCCTTTCCTCCTTTTGTCTGCTGTCTTTTCCCTCTTCTCTCTCCTCACCTTTCTCTTCCCTTTTATTCCTTTCCCTCCTTTGTTTTTTTCCTTCCTTTCCTTCTTCCTTTAAAGGTTTTTATCATGGAAAGAATTTGGAACATGGAGTTGGGAGAGACCTGGGCTTGAATCATCATAGTGACGCCCTGTTAGCCAAATCACTTCCTCACTCAGAGTTTCAGTTTTCTCATTTCCTCATCAGTAAAATGGAAATAATAAACCTCCTTCTACTCAATTATTGTGAGGAAGTGTTTTGTAAACCCTAAGCCCCAGAGATGGGAATTGGTTTATTATTCCTCGTGAAGCAAGGAGTTGTATTTATTAATTGTCTTACTTGTTCCCTGTGAGACAAGGGGCTTTGGGGATCTGATGGGGGGTAGAAATGGGAGTGACATGGGCCTTGAACGAAATGGGAAACCATTTCTTGTCATGTTCATATCTGTCCCCTCTGAGGGAAGTTGTGAGTGGAGGGAGTGCTGACATCCTCATTGCCCTTGCCACGTCATCAGTGAAGCTTTCCAATTGGATCATAGTGGTTAAGCTCTAGCCTGCATCCTGAAGCCAGGGAGTGCCCAGATCAGAGCATCAGAGGATCATCTATTCAGAGCTGGGAGGAGCCTAGAAGGGCATTTTGTTCAACTCCCTTTGCACAGGACTCTGCTGCTCCTTAGGGAGGACCCCTCTGCATCCCGGTGGACTTGGATCGCTTCCTAAGTAACCTGGAAAACCCCATAAATAAGGAGGCCTTGGTCTGTATTCCTCTCTGTGGTGCACTGGATGTGGGATCCAAAGGCAAAGGGTCTGGGTTTGAATCCTGGCTCCACAAGTGTGGCTTTTAAAATCTAATGTGTGGGCTGCCTTGTTTCTACCCCCAGTGTGGGTAGCACCAGTTTTTGTTATTAAGCAGTTATTAAAGAGTAAGAGAATACATGGAATACAGAAAATAAAGCAAGAAAAGCCTATCTCCTTTCCTCTCTCTGCCACCAACCTGAAGTCCCAGAAAGAAAAGGGGCCAACCCAGGGAGCCAGCCTTACCTCCTACTTCCTGTCCCCCTCCCCCAGAAGGGGAGGTCTTTCAAACTGATTGGTTGGGGGTGGTCTCATGTTGATGGTCGTAGTCCACAGCCTCTGAGAACAACACCCCACTCAGGGCTGGCCAGGTGTAGTCTCAATTTAATCAACCTTAAGTAGGTTCTCAGTCAGTCTATCAATCAGTCTCACCCAATTCAGTCAATTCCAAATCAATCTTCAGGTGGGCCCTGGACGTCTGCCAAATCCCTTTATTTTCTCACAACAAGTTTGCTCATCTATAATAGGAAGAGGTTGAACAAGGTGCCCTCTAGGGCTCCTCCCACTCTGAATGAATGATCCTCTGATGGTTCAATCTGGGCACTTCCCAAAGCAGGCTAGAGCTTAATCACTCACCATAAAGCACTTTAGATCATGGGACATCATGACCCCAGAATTGTCTCCATTGCAGTGTGACTCAGAGGTCATGGCAAGGCACGCAGATGGGCATGAGCAAGCTGCAGCATTTTATCAGTGACCACTCGCATTAGCAGAGAGTGCTGGGAGCATCATCCAGGAGTGTGTCTCTAGAAAAGGAGAGTGAGGGATAATGAGTAGACAGCTGAAGAGCTGGCCCAGTATTGACAAAGTATTAAAGAACCCAAGGAAGGCCTTTAGTAGATGGTGCTGATCCTCCTTAGAGAATTTGGGGAAAGACATGGGCAATAACTGCCCAGGATGAGGGGCGGGGGAGGGTTCATGGTGAAGGCCAGACTGAAATTGAGGAGATCGCAAATCGATGAAAATGTAGCTAGCACTACCCTGGACCCTCAGGACTCTCACTTCCTTGGAACACGATAGGGAAGTTGAACCCAAGGTCCTGGATTTTCCCTAAGGATCTCTCTGCAGGGTTTCTCCACTTGGGGCTTAAAAAAAATAATTGATAACTGCCTTCCAACATCATGGGTTTCCTTTGTAATCTTTTGTATTTTAATTTCATGAATTTAAGAACATGATACAAGGAGGGGGTGCACAGGTTTCGACTAGACCACATTTGTATACCTGGTGCTTAGCATAGAGCCTGATGCACATAGTAGGCGCTTCATAAATGTTTACTGATTGATCAGCTGCCAGAGGGCTCCCTGAGAAACAAAGGCTTGGTACCCCTTCCCCTGGGCTTTGAAGCTTTTCTCCCTGTCCTCTGACCATCCTTACTGTCTTCTTAAAGGCTCTAATCTTGACCATTTAAAAAGAGCTGAGGATTTTAATCTCCCTATCTCCTGTTCAACTGTCTGAATGATCCCAGAACAAGACTTTCAAGTTCCCAGGGCCTCAGTTTTCTCATCTATAAAATGAGGGGTTTGGACTGGATGACTTTGAGGGTCCCTTCAGCTCTAAGTCCTATGACCTTTTCTGGGAGGGTCCACTTTGGGAGGGGCTCCTGGCCCCCATGTATCCCTAGTGGCAGATACCCTGCTGTGGGGCTTGCCAAATGGGTCGGGGAAATGGCCGGTTGTGGGCGTTCTCCGATGTCCTGGCTTCTTCCTTCATGCCGTAAACAGGATCTTGGCTGTTCTCCAGCCAAGGCAGGGGCTTTCTGGTACAGAACAAACAGCCCCCTTCACGCTGCCAAAGTCCCGCTGGAAAGGAATGGGGTCCCAGTGCCAGGGGATTGGGACTTAGCCCTGTCCCCTTAGGGAGACTGGAGGCAGCTAGTAGGCCAAGCCAGCCCTTGGTGTCTCCAGGCTGCTTGGCTGGTAGCCGTGACTAAGGGTCAGGGTGAGCAGGCCAACCCCCTCTTCCAGGTCATTGTCCTCCCCCAGCCATCCCCTTTCTTCCCCACTTGGCCCAATTGGGCCTTCCTCAGGGGGCTTTTATAGAGCCAGCTCTCCGCTCCACCCCTCAAGCCCCAGATGCCAGGCTTCTAGTTAGAGGGGACCAGAAAGGCCTTTCAAAACTCTCTGATTTCCTCTCCTCAGATACCCAACGTTACCTCACCTTCCTACCCCTCCCTGCTTCCCCCATGACCTGCTGTTGCTGACATTTTCTTTAAAAACACAGAGTGAAAGCCCATCCTATACTTGAATCCCCCCACCCCCCAATGTTCCTAACAAGGCGTCCACAGCTTCTCCTTCAGTGATTGGGGAACTCATTACATCCCAAGGCAGCCCGTTGGACTTTGGGGCAGATGTGCTGCCATGTTGGGGGGTTTTTCTTGAGGCTGGGGGGTCTCTCTCCCCTTGAGCTTGCTCCCATTGCTCTTAGTTCACTACTTGTGACCCAAAATGACAGGCCTAGCCCCCTTCACATAACTGGATATCAATTTCCGGCTTTAAAGGTCTACCTTGATGCTTCTAGTTGTAGGGCCATCACCTGGGTTCTGGAAGGCTTTGGTAGCAGAATGTCCACTTTGGTAAGGTTACAAGGATGAACCTGTGATGTGCTTTGTGTTTGGCATTTATGGATTACTATAAGGAACGATGTCGATTTTTGCAGAGCTACCATCAACAGTGTTTGAAAGACTGTGGAGAACAAGGCAAATGTGCCCTCCTTCAAAAAGTGGAGGAGAATGGTAGCTGCAAACTGAAGGCCAGCAGACTTGACTTGATTCTGGGGAATGTCGTAGAATGGGTTATGAGAAAGACAGTTAATGAGTATATCGAAAAAGTTATCACAAAAAATCAGCACAATTTCATTTGGAATTCAATAGGTCATGTGGACACTTTATTTTATTTTTTGAGTAGGTTACTAAGCTAGATGATTCATAATCTTCCAGTAATCAGCAATCAGGGACATGGTCTACATATATTTTACCTAGCTTTTATTATCTAGATTTTTTAAAAAAATTTTTTTGCTATTCTGAACTTGACATACACCAATAAACATGTACGTTTCTGCATACTAAGAACAGAGGATTGCATACCTATCTAGCTTTTGAGAAAGTAGTTCATAATATTAATGTAGAAAAAGATGGAGAGATGTGACTAAAAACAAATGTAAAATCCAGTGGATTTAAAAAAAAAAACCTTTTTTAAGTTTTAGTTATTTATTTATTTATTTTGTAGGCAATGAGGGTTAAGTGAGTTGCCCAGGGTGATAGAGCTAGTAAGCGTCAAGTGTCTGATGCTGGATTTGAACTCAGGTCCTCCTGAATCCAGGGTCAGTGCTTTATCCTACTGAGCCACCTGACTGCCCCCAATGCAGTGAATTTAGAACTGATTGATTGGCCAGATTCCAGGGGTTGTCATTAATGGTTTCTCATTAGAGATTGTAAGGAGGTCTTAAGAGTGAGCGACCCAGGGCTCTCTGCTAAGCCCTGTGCTGTTTAACATTTTTTCAGCAACTTAAAAAAAGGCATAGGTAGTATGTTCATCAGATTTGTGTATGACAGAAAGCCAAGAAGAGAAGCTAATATATTGGCTGACAGCCAGGATCCAAAGGCAGTCTTGAGAGCATTGACGGCTGATAATTAATATAATGTAATATAGTGGTGGTAAATATAAAATCTTGTACTTGGGTTCAAGAAATCACTTTCAACAATACAAGAATTAGATGGCTGTTTGTTTAGGGGAAAAAACAAAGAACTAGATCTCTGAGGCAGACTGCAAGCTTAATAGAAATCAGTAGAATGATGGGATAGCCCAAGAAACTGATGGGACCTTGGGTTGCATTACGAGCGGCCCAGCTTCCAGAAATGAGGTAGCCAAAGCTCTGCTAGACTGGCTGGTCAGATCCCTTCTGGAGTATTTTGTTCAACTCGGGACATTGCTTTTTTTTTTTTTTTGGTGAGGCAATTGGAGTTGAGTGACTCGCCCAGGGTCACACAGCTAGTACGTGTCAAGTATCTGAGGCTGGATTTGAACTCAGGTCTCCTGAACTCCAGAGCCGGTGCTCTATCCACTGCACCACCTAGGACATTGCATTTTTGATAGGACATTGATAAGCTGCAGGAGTATCCAGAGGAGGACCAGACTAGTGAAGTGTCTTAGGTCCAATTCTAAATGGAGATTATTTGAAGGAACTGGGGTTATTTGGGATTGGGGAAGACTCAAGGGGGACATGACCTCTGTCTTCAAATGTTTGAAAAACTGCAAAGAAAGAGGAATTAGGCTTGTTCTGTTCAGGCCGATCCCAGGGCAGTAGGCAGGAATTGCACAGCTTGAGGTAACATAAGGAAAACTTTCCTAATAATCAGAGCTGTCCAAAAGTGCATTGGGCTTTTCTGGGAAAGAGAGGGGCCCAAGCAAAGGCTGAATGACGACTTACCAAATATGTCGTAGAGGAAATTTCTTCTTGTGGTTTATGTTGGATTAGGTCCCTTTCCTACTCAAAAATCGCCACCAGGGGGCAGATTTTTTTTTTCAGGCTGAGCAAATCATGAAGACTGTTGAGTTAGACTTGTAGGGTTGTACTGTATATTGGTGAAGGAAGATCTTGATAGAAATTGAGTGAGCCCGAGAGAAGGTACAAGTAACTTGTTCAAGGTCACAAGAGTCCAGAAGGGGCCCCTATCCTCTTGACTCATAGTCCTTTATTGCCACTGAACAGTGCTCCATACCTGTTGTCTGTACAAATACATATTTGGTGGCTCCCCATTGTCTCAAGGCTGGTGTGATGTGTTCTCTATGATCTGGCTTTATTCTTCCTACCCAAAATTATCTCCTTCTCATGTTCCATGTACCTTCTGCTCAAGCCAAACCCTTCATTTTATAATACTCGAGGCATTCATTTCATTTCAATTCAATGAACATTTATTAAGCATTTTATTAAGCAGTCTTCTCACATCTTACTCCTTGAAACATACTTTCAATACAGTCCTGCTGGCCTCCTGGTTGTTCTATGAACAAGATATTCCATCTCCTCAGCTTCAGGCAGTTCTCTGGCTGTCCCCCATGTCTGAAACACTCTCCCTCCTCCGCTGTGACTAGTGACCTCCCTGGCTTCCTTAAAGTCCAACTAAAATCCCATCTTTTTATTGATAGACTTCCCCAACATCTCTTAATTCCAATACCTTCCCTCTTTTAATCATTTCCTATTTGTCTTGTATATAGCTTGCTTTGTATATATTTGTTTTGCATGTTGTTGTCTCTCCATTGGATTGTAAGCTCCTTGAAGGCAGGGACTGTCTTTTGCTTCTTTTTTCTATCCCCACAGCTCAGTGTCTGACACACAGTTCCTTTCTTTCTTTCTTTCTTTCTTTCTTTCTTTCTTTCTTTCTTTCTTTCTTTCTTTCTTCTTTCTTTCTTTCTTTCTTTCTTTCTTTCTTTCTTTCTTTCTTTCTTTCTTTCTTTCTTTTCTTTCTTTCTTTCTTTTCTTTCTTTCTTTCTTTCTTTCTTTCTTTCTTTCTTTCTTTCTTTCTTTCTTTCTTTTGGTGAGGCAGTTGGGGTTAAGTGATTTGCCCAGGGTCACACAGCTAGTAATTGTTAAGTGTCTAAGGCCAGATTTGAACTCAGGTACTCCTGAATCCAGGGCTGGTGCTTTATCCACTGCTCCATCTAGCTGCCCCACAGTTAGTTCTTAATAAGTGTTTTTGATTGATTGTGTGCAAGCCACTGTGCTAGATTCAGGGGATAGAAGAGAAAAACAAAACATTGTTCTCTACAAATTCATATTCTGTTGGAAGAACAAAACAAGCACACAGATGAGTTCATACAAAACATATACAGAATATTTTTGCAAAGGGATTTTTAAAAAAGACAGTTCTAACAACTGGGGAGATAAGGAAAAGCCCTTGTGGCACCTGGGCTGTGCTTTGGAGGAAGCCCGGGGTTCTCAGAGTGGGCAGCTCCCCCACTTGACACCATTGAACAAGCATTTATTATTCAGCATCTTTTGAGTGTCAGCACTGTGCTTGGAGCTGAGGGACAGAGGGACACATATAAGGACATCCCCAGCCCTCCCGGAGATTGCTTATATTTTGCTTGGGCATTATAACACATACATGGATAGAGAATAAATGCAGTCATCTTGTGGGAAAGCACTAACAATTTGGGGATCAGAAAGACCCCCATGAAGTGGGTGGTACCTGACCTTAGCTTTGAAGAGAGATAAGTAGTCTTAGGTAGCATAGCAGATAGAATGACTGGCCTGGAGTCAATTAGACCTGAATTCAAATCCAGCCTCAGGCACTTACTAGCTATAGGGATATCACCTAACTCTTATCTGTAAAATGAGCTGGAGAAGGAAATGGTGTCTTTGCCATTTGGTGGGGTCAAAGAGAGTTGGGCACTACTGAAACAACTGAATAACAGCAAGAAGTACTCTAAGAGTCAGATGCTAAAGACAGCCAATTTTCCAGATGTGGAGATAGAGGAATATGGGAGAAGGAATGTCATTTATGGAAAATAATAGCAAGTGAGCAGTCTTGCCTGGAATTTAGAGTGTTTGTGAATGAATGAATGAATGAATGAATGAATATTGATTAAGTGCTTACTTTTTTTTTTGTGTGTGTGTGTGAGGCAATTGGGGTTAAGTGACTTGCCCAGGGTCACACAGCTAGTAAGTGTGTGTTAAGTGTCTGAGGCCGGATTTGAACTCAGGTACTCCTGACTCCAGGGCCGGTGCTCTATCCACTGCGCCACCTAGCTGCCCCGATTAAGTGCTTACTTAATGTAAGCCACTTACCCAATGTGCCAGCCACTGGGGCAGCAGAGGTATGACTTCTCCTCTTGACCCAATTTTTAGGACTGGAGGGAATGAGAGTAAGTGCTAGAGATACATTTCATGGAATGGCCAGGGACACAAGGCCTTCTGGGGGGCAAACTAGGTTTCCATGATTAAAAGAAGGGAGAGTAAGAGGAATATGTCTCATTTGAAGGGCAGTTTGTTAGCACTAGGACATAGGATTCCAGAGGACACAATGGAAGGGGAGGGAAGAATGGGAGAGGGTCTTGGCAAGGTGGGGGGTGGTACTGAAGTGGATAGGGATGAGGAGATTGGGACCAGGAGCAGGGGAAGGGAGTAAGGGGGTTTTGGGCCAGGGTGTCTTTGACTCAGAATTACAGAGGAGGAGGAGGGAGAAGATAGAGTTTACTAAAATTTAATAGGAGGATAAAGTTTATTAAATGGGACAAAAGATTGCCATACCCTTCTCAGTAAGCAATGGGAGTTAACCCTGGGTTTCCCATTCCCCCACTTCTGATGTTGATTTGACTTCCTCCTTCTAAGATGGTAGGGGCCTCCAGTCCTAGGCTGGGTCATGGTGGCTTGGTGACAAGAGGCTTGAGATCTGGGTCTCTGGAGATTATTCAAGCCTGATGTGCCTGAGCCGATTCATTCCCCTCTCTCACTTTGGAACCTGGGAACCACCTATGTGGTGGTTGGGAGATGGGAATGTTGTCTCCATGGGGAAAAAACAGCCAGCAGGCCTGTTTGACTGGAACAGAGAGTGTTTGAAGGAAAATAATGTGAAATAAGCCTGGCAAGGTAGGTGGGAAACTAGATTGTGTAGGCCCTTAAATGCCTAAGTTGAGGATTTTTATTTTACCCAAGAGTTAGTTACTAGGGAACTCCTGAAGAGTTTTAGGTAGGGGTGATGTGGTCAGACCTGTGTTTCAGGAATATCAATTTGGGCAGTTGTGTGGAGGATGGATTGGAGAGGGAAAGACATTAGAAGCAGGAAAACTAATATGAAGGCTGTCACAGTAGTCCAGGCAGAGGTGATGAGGACATGAACTAATGTAGGGGTGTATGAGGCCTGACCACACCTCTGCTCATTTTGTACCTTCCCTTGAACTCTCCTTTACTGTTTCTAAAACTTTCCCCATCCTTCAAAGTTTAGACCAGATCTCACCTCCAGGAAGCCTTCCTTGATCCCTCTCCACACACACTTATTTGCCCTCCTCTGAGCTCTTAAATTACTCATTATTTGTCCCACACAATATTCCTGTCAGCTTTGTTCTTATCTTTTCTTTTTTTCCTTTCTTTCTTTCTTTTTTTTTTTTTAATTTTTGCAGGGCAATGAGAGTTAAGTGACTTGCTCAGGGTCACACAGCTAGTGAGGGTCAAGTGTCAGATGTAGATTTGAACTCAGTTCCAGGGCCAGTGCTTTATCTACTGCGACACCTAGCGGTCCTAACCCAGTGGAAATGAAACCAGGTAGGGCAGCAGATGTAGAGTCCAGTTTCCTGCACTCTACAAAGGAAGGCACTGGGAGGAGTTTGGTACTCTGTCCTTCAGTGCTCTAAACAGGGAAGAGGAGGCTAAGACCTATGTCTTCTTCCTCTTCCCTCCTGAGCAGCTGAATGTAGGGTTTGGCGCATGGGACCCGAAGGTGCTTGGTCACCCTTCCGTCTATTCCTATTTATTGAATGTTGTTTCTATAGAGGGCCCTGCACTCTGGGTTGTGCTGAGACAGAGACGAATTAGATGTGGCCCTGGCCCTCAGGGAGCTTGTGATATAGTAGGGGAGGGAAGAGCAGGTGCTGTACTTTATTCATCTCTCTATCTTCCATGGTGCTAAGCACACAGTGGGGGCCAGGAAATGTTAATTGAATGAATGAAAAGACACACATGAAAAGATGTAACAATAGAAGAGTCAAATAGCAGTGCAAGAGAGCCGTGATAGAGATAAGAACACAGGCTGTCACAGCTGGAAGGGGCCTGAGATCATAAACCGTCAGACTTGGAAGGGACCTTGAGAAGAGAGAATGTTTGTCAATTTGGGGCTCTTTTGATTTGCCCTCTCCCTTCAGCCTCTGATCCAATTAGTTACTAGGTCTGGTCGATTCCATCTCCAAAAAATCTTTAGAGGCCACCGTGTTGTTTTTCTTCCTTATGCAGAGATTCCCTGCCACCAGCGCAGCTGTTACCATAGCTTTTTACAGGTCTTCCTGCCTCCGATTTCTTCCCTCCTGCCCCCCTCCAGTCTGTAATTCTTAGTCTTGCTGGAGGAATCTTTGCCATGCTCACCTCATTCCTCAAACACCTCCCTTGGCTCCCTTGTGTCTTTTTATTAAAGTTCATTCACGGTCCTCACCGCAGCACCTTCTGCCTTTCCTGCCCTAACTTTAATTATTCCCCATGATCCACTCTGTTCCCCAACCGCACCCGCACCTTGGTCCTCGGCCACGTATAGTGCTTTCTCGCCTATTCGCAGTTACTGGGTTTCCCCATGCCTGGACCGCCCCTCCTCAACTTTGCCTATTGACTTTCTACCCAGCTTTGCGGAACCAAAATGCCACCTCCTCCAGGAAGCATTCCCCAACCCTCCCATCATTAATAACTTTGCTGCGGGGAGTTCACATTACATTTTCTTTTGTACCCCTGTGATAGATTTAAAGCAGCAGCCTGACCTCCTGGATAATGGCCTTGAAGCCAGGAGCCCCTGGATGACTTTGAGCACATGACCTCATCCATCTTTCTAGGGTCTAGATCAAGGTGCTGATTCCTAGTGATGAGGGAATTCCTCCCTGGGAGCTCCTATTGGCAGAAGGAGTACCTCACTGGGAATTCCTATTGGCAGATGAAATTCCTCTGGGACATTCTATTGGCAGATGGAGTTCCTGTGGGAGAGTCTAGAAGGAGTTCCTCTGAGACCTCCTATTGGTAGAAAGAATTCCTCTGAGACCTCCTATTGGTAGAAAGAATTCTTCTGAGTCCTCCTATTGGTAGAAAGAATTCCTCTGAGACCTCTTATTGGTAGAGGAAATCCTTCTGGGAAATCCCATTGGCCGAGGGATTTCCTCTGGCAGCTCTTCTTGGTAGAGGGAGTTCCTATTGACAGAAGGAGTTCCTTACTGAGAACTTCTATTGGCAGAGGAAATTCCTCTGGGAGATCCTATTGGTAGAGGGAATTCCTCTGGCAGCCCTCTGTGCCAATAAAATCTCAGGTGGACACTCTCCTTTGTCTTACTTGGTGTATTCCTTCACTTGGCTGTAAGCTCTCTGAGAGTGTGGGCTGTGCTTTAGCCAGTTTTCCCAGCTCCTTTCCCCAGCACTGAGTGACGTGGTGTCCCGCGTCCTCCAGGCAGCCTGCAGTTAAGTCAGTGTGGGTTGTGTGGGCTGGCCACTGATGGGGACTCGAAACAGTGACGCTAGTAAGGGGGCTATTAATCTTGTACAGGGCTGTAGAGCTCCAAGTTTAAGAAAAGGTCAGCAGGAAGGGACCTCAGAGATGATTAACGTTTCATGCCCCCTTCTCATTTGGAAATAAGCAATAAATACATTGAGGCCCAGAGAGGGAAGCAGCTTGCCTAGTGGTTGGTGCCTTGGCAGTGCTGGCACTCCAACCCAGGGGTCCTGGCCCTCCTCCGTTGTTCTCTCCATCCCATATCACACAGTTCACACCGCATGTACAGAGATTACACTCTGGGCCTGAAGTTAGGAAAACCTGAACTCAAATCCCCCTCCATCCTCCGGAGTTCATATGAGCTTGTGTCCCTAGGCAAGTCACATAAAGCTCTGCCTCCGTTTCCAGATCTGCAAAATGGGAATCGTAACAGCTTCTGCCTCCCAGAGCAGTTATGAGGATCAAATGAGATGATATTTGTAAAGGGTTTAGCACAGTGCTTGACACATAGCAGGTGTTATATCAGTGTTGTTATCGTTATTATTGTTGTTATTATTTTAAATTGTAGAATTCCAGGGGAAAGAAAGGTTACTTTGGAGAATCCGGGAAGGGTTCCCGGAGGAAGTGGAATTTGAGTTGGGCCTTGAAATGTGAGAGTGGAGGCAGGCTTTCCAGGCAGAGAAGCTGACTGAGAACATGTCAAGGCCCACTGGAACATAAAGTTGTGGGACGGCAGATCCGGCTGGGAAGAAGTTTCGAGCTGTACTGTAGTTGTGAACTTGGGAGGGGGAGGTCACACTGAGTTTGGAGTTGCAGGCCCTAAGCTTGAATCGAAGCTGTGCCTCTTATGCCGCCTGTCACCCTGGGCAGTCACGTCACCTTTTTGGGCCTCGGTTTGCCCATCTGTTAATGGATGGGTTAGACCAGATGACCTCAGTCTCTGAGCCTATGATTTCTGTAATCTTTTCAGCCCATAGTGTGGAGGCCTCTTGGTGTGCTGAATCAAATTTGTTAAGTGATCCTAGGATTTTTGAGCTGGAAGAGTTCTTAGAGATTTTCTCGTTAAGCCCCAGAAAATGATGCCCAGAGAGGGGAAAGAGATTTGCCCAAGGTCATACAGCCAGTGAGTAGAACATCAGAGATCCAAACCCAGGTCTTCTGACTCAGAATCCAGTTTTCTTCCATTAGACCACATGAAGGCAGCTCTCCTTCAGGCAACAGGGAACCATGGAATGCTAATGGGGGAGGCTGGGGGAACTAGATGACAGCAATATTTATTTATGGAATGCAATGGATCTAATATCTGGGATGAGGAATGTCTCTGGGTTATGGAATCTTCTTGGGGCAGGAGTGTATGTGAAGAGAAGGGGCTGCTTATATTTGGTTTCTTGTTGGGGGACAGCATAGATAGGGGGATTCCAGCGGGTGGTGGGGCCTGGCTCCCTTTTGCACAGTGTGTTTCTTCTGCCTGCCATCTCTTTGTGAACTCTGGGTGTTGAATGGCCTCAATCTCTCAGTCCGCTAAGCAAATACAGACGCATTACATATTCCACTGAACAGCAAAATTAAATTTCAAGTCAGCTTAGGAGCCTGGGCTTCAGGCTCTTCTCTCCCCTCCTCCCTCTCCCCAACCTGCCACAGGTCATGAATATTCATCGCCTTTCACTTTCCTTGGCCTGGAAGGAGGGGAAAACTGGGGGGCTTCACTCCTTACTTGCTGCTTCGCTGTGTTGGTGCTCTTGTCTCTGGCCGTGGGATGGGCCGGGGGCAGAGTCTTAGACGTGCTCCAGTAACCCCAGATGGCAGTTCAGAGCTATGGGTTCTTGCCCCTGCTCTCCCGGAGTCTCCAAGGGTGACCTTGGCCAAGTCACTTAATCTCTGGGCCCCAATTTCTTCAGCTGTGACCAGCGCAGAATTAGTTCTTCTGTGCCTTACCTCATAAGAATAGCATGCACTGAAAGGATCTGTGCTTTCACCACCCGAGATGCTAGCTCCATTGATGCACATCTCCATGTCTTTCTGTGGTAGTTAGTTAGTGCTTGGTTTAATTAACAAGGGACTGGGACTAAAACGAATTTCTTCCCTGTTGGCCAGCACTGGGTGATGAGCCCCTCTGATCTGAGCCCGGGACAGCAGTGTGGTGTGGACACTGCTTTGGAACACCAGAGACCCACCTTCCTTACACTGGTTGTGACGCTTATCAGCTGTGTGATCTGGGACCCCTTTTTCCTCGGGTTGGAGTAGATCCAGTGTTTCAGCCTTTTGGGGATCCTAGATCCCTTTGGCAGTCTGGCTAAGTCTGTGGACTTCTCGAATAATAGAACGATAATAACAGTGGCTAGAATTTATATAGTGTTTTGGGGTTAGCAAAGTCTGAGACTGGGCCCGATCTCCGGCCTTCCTAGCTAAAGGGGCTCTGCTCTATCCGTTGTGTTGTCCAACTACCTTTAAGTAATTGGAAGTTAGAGGTTAAGGAAAATAAAGATGCATTTTTTTTTTTAGCAGAGTTCCTAAGACCCCCTGGAATCTCTTCATGTCCCAAGATGATCTCCAAGTTCTCTTCTCTACATCACTCAGTAAACAAGCATTTATTAATAAACCCTTACTATGTACTAAGCCCCATTCTAAGGTCTGGGGGTACAGATAAAAATGAAAAGATGGGCAGTCCCTGCTCTCAAGGACCTTATATTCTACTGGGGGGAAGATGACACATAAAAGGAAGCTGAAATGGGGCGGGGTACCAGGCTCAGGGCTGTGAGGGAGGAATTCTGGATCGATCCTGGTGAGATATGGAGAGATACCAGCCTGGGCACCCTCCTTCTGTGGCAGCTCAGGAGGAACCATTCAAAGTGGGCGGGGCTGCAGGGGTGGGGGCTCCTCTGACTTGTAAATTCCAGGGTCAGAGACCCTCCTGAATGAAGAGGTTTCTGGGGCAAGGTAGAGGAGTCTGGGGAGAGCCTAGGGGAACCGTGATTCTGCTGAGCCTCAGTTTATTCCTCTGTAAGACCGAAACACAACCTGCGCCACCCACCTCCCAGGATTATGTGACGAAGCCTCTGTCCGTTCTGAAGGGTTTTAGCAGTGTGAGTTATTTGCATTCTTATTAGTTGTCCTCAGGAGCCAGACACGGACTTCATGGCTGGGCGGGCACTTGGAGGCCTTTCCGGCTTGGCAGGACCTGCTGATGGAGCACGCAGCCTTTAAGCACAAAGGGTCAGCTCAATATCACCAGGAGGTATTGCAGGAGAGGATCTGCGGAGTTCCTATCATGATGAGAATTGTTTTTATTATTCTGTAGTCTACTTTTAGCACCTTCATGTTTTATAGCCCCCAGTGGAGTGGGGATGGGTTGGCCTCATGTTGTGGGGTTTTCATTGGACTTGTTTCCTGAGCTCTGGCTGTGGGACAGATGCAGAGCACTTCTCTCCTAACAGCTCCTGGAAGGTGGTGGGGCCAGTATTAATACCCCCATTTTACAGAGAAGAAAGCAGAATCAAGGTCATGAGGTCTTCAAGGCTGGTCAGGGTTCTTTCTCAATGGCCTAGCATATTTAGCACTTTAAGACTTGCAGGGCACTTCACACATGTTATTTTGATTCTCACAATGACTCTGTGAAATAGGTTTTATTATTCCTTCCATTTTACATAAGGGAAAACTGAGGCAGACATATGTTAAATGACTTGCCCAGGGTCACACAGCTAGTAAGCGCATGAGAACAAATATGAACTCAAGCCTTCTTGACTCCAGTTTCAGCACCCTCTCCACTGCACTACCTATTTACCTAGTCTGATAGTCACTTAACTTCCTTGAGCCTCAGTTTTCCCAACTGTGGAAGGAGAGAGTTGGACCAGCTAGCCATTGAGGTTGGCTTTGAGATCTAAGATCCATGACCCTATGACCCCTGGACTCAAAAGGCTTTAAAAATAATGAAAGTGCAATTCATATTCTCTTGTGGCCCACTGGAGAGAGCAGTCTAGCTAAATCTCTCCTGCCATTTTGCTCTGTGGCCATAGGCAAGTCTCTTGATCTCTCTGTAAAACATTGCCCAGCCCCCTGTGCAGTCCCAGATTCACAGAATCTTACAGTTGAAAAGAGGAGTGAGGTTGAATCGGATCCTTCACCAGGTGATCTTCGACCCACCCCTTGCCAGCTCCTTTCCCTGGTTCTGATTGAAGAGCCCAGAGAGATCCAGGTTCCTGGGTTTGTAGATGTAGAGGGTGCTTAAAAGAGTCATGTCGTCCAAACTTCTCCATCGTAGGAGAGGGAACCAGGGCCTCTGGAGGTCGGGTGACTGGCCCCTCCCTCTTCCTACAGCTGGTAAACTGCAGAGCTGGGATCAGGCACTCAGACTGTAAACATCACGCTCTATCATGGCAAATAAAAGGCCTTCTCAAGGAGCAAGGGCAGGGTACACAGTACCTACTCTGTGCCAGGCACTATTTACAAATATTACTTCATTTAATTCCCACAGTAACTTTGCTAGGTAGATGCTATTTATTATTTTGCCCATTTTATGGTTGACGAAATAAGAGATTAAGTGACTTGTTACACAGCTAGCAAGCATCTGAGATCAGATTTGAACTCAGGTCTTTCTGACTCTAGGCTCAGCACTCTATCTACTGTGCCACCAGCTTTATATGATTCCTGGGGCATCAGTGGTCATTTACACCAACCCAGAATTAAATTCTACCTCATTAATAATAATAATGATAATAAAAATAAAAAAACATTTATATAATACTTCTTATTGCCAGGCACTGTGCTAAGCACTTCACGATTATCTCATTTGATCCTCACAACAACCTTGGGATGTAAGCGCTATTATTATCCCTATTTTACAGTTGAGGAAACTGAGGTAAACTGAGGCTAAGGTACTTGAACAGGGTCATATGGCTTGTAAGTAAATGAGGCCATATTTAAACTCAGTTCTTCTTGACTCCCACCCCAGCATTCTGTCTCTTGTTACATCTGATGCCTGGGGCATCAGCAATCATTTAGACCTACCCATAACTTTAGCTCTGCCACATCCTGTAGCCAGTGATAGCAAACTCCCTACTTGAGGCAGCCCATAGCACTTTGGAGATGAATTGTTAGGAAGTTTGTCCTCTAGTTGAGCTGCAATCTGCCATGTAACTCTTCCCCTCCCCTAATCCCCCATTAGTCTAAACCTTGCCCTCTTGGGTCAAGCCAAGCCCTTCAGATCACTCCTTGACATGACAGCCCTTCAGCTCTTTGAAGGCGTGATGGCGTCCTCTTCAGTCATCTCTCTAGGCTTAAATGTCTGTCCGCCAGCTATTCTCAGCCCCTCCCCATCCTGGTCACCCTCCAGTTTCAAAGCACTTTGTGAACATTAAAAGCACTACACCAGTGGAAGGTCGAATACTAATCATTGTTATTACTAACTATAAATCTGTGATTTAAATCAGCGCTTGTCCTGCCCTTTAGCAGGAAATCATCATCCAGAGAATCAGTGCCTTTCATTAAATCTGCCTCTGTCAGAGTCCTCGTGCTTCCACTAATGCATTGTGTGACCTTGGGCAAGTCTCTTCCTCTTTCTGAGCCTCAGTTTCTTTATCTGTAAGATGTGGAAGGATGCTAGATTGTTTGGTCCCTAAGGTTCCTTCTACCTCATGTGTTTAGGTCCTTGGGACATATAGGATATCATAGTGTTCAGAGCCAGAAGGGACCTGAGTGGTCATCTTGTCCAACCTTTCATTTTACAGACCGTTCGCCGAAGGACTGGGGCATTGGGAAGACCCCTGTGTGTGTGGGTGCTCAAGAGTTTAGGGCATTGACATTGTCACAGTCTCATTGCGTGACTTTTGGTAACTCTCTTCCCTTTCCTAGGTTTTATTTTCCCAGCATCTGAGCCCTAACCCTCCAACTCTTCCTGTTTTTCCAGAATCCCAG
This sequence comes from Dromiciops gliroides, assembly GCF_019393635.1. NCBI lineage: Eukaryota > Metazoa > Chordata > Mammalia > Microbiotheria > Microbiotheriidae > Dromiciops > Dromiciops gliroides. Next base: position 82,226,771 of record NC_057861.1, read on the forward strand.
AGTGAGTCACAGGCTCTCAGAGAAAAGGACCTTAGAGTATAGAATGGCAGAGCCAGAAGGGACCTTAGACAATACTGTCAGAGCTGGCAAGGGCTTTGGAGGTGAATCAGATCAACCCCCTCATTTTACAGGTGAGAGAAGAGGGTTCCCAGCAGACAAGGACTGGACCCTATGCATCCAGGGAACAGTTGATAGAAGGACCAGTACTGAGGCCAGGCCTTCTGAATGAGTTCATTTCATTTTCCACTATACCAATCCTCCTCCAGCTTAAGCTTTTTGTGCTCTTCTTCCCCTAGCTGGTAGAGCAGGCCTGCTTGTCCAGCTTTACTGGAAGAAGATGTTATCTGGGGAATTTGGGTAGCTGAAGGCCTTTGAGGGCCTCTCCTGGCAAGGCCACCAACCCTGAGGGAATCATGACCCATGATGACTTCAATGGGCTCAGTAGGTGGACAAGAGATAGGGCTTTGAGGAGAACCTGTTAAGGAGCCACTAATATAGTCCAGGCAGAAGGGTAATGGTAATGAGACCCTGAGCTAGGCAGAGGGGCTAGAGAGGAGGGGACATACGAGTGAGACAGTTCGGGGATAGAGTCAGGAGGAGCTGGGAACTGAGCTGAGCTGAGCAGTGAGGAGGAGGGAAGAGGCAGAGGGAGCCCGGAGGTTGTAAACATGGCAGGGTGACAGACGGCAATCGTGAAGTCTGTGGTAGGGACGTCTTAAGGAAGGAAGGAAGATCGTAATGCCCTCTCATGTGAAGTTGTAGCCCCTCCTCAGGAAGGAGTACATTCGATTAGCCTTGATCCCAGAGCTCCACACAGAGGTTTGGGGATTACCCATGAGTAGGCTGTTGGTGGGGGGTGGGGGAGGGAGGGGAGGGCAAAGCCCTGGGCATTCTGGCCTCAAAACAGGTTGGCCTGACCCTGTAAATCAATTCTAGAGAAAAATCTTGGGGTCCTTAGGATGCAGGCATCTCCCTATTATATCCTGAACCTGTCCCCGCCATCTTGTCTTCTGGCCTCCTGTGATCCCTAGGAGCCCATAGTCTGAAGCAGAGAAATGATCTGAACAGATCTGTGCTTAAGGAAGGTTAGTCTGACAGGATATGAAGGATGGATGGGAGGTAGAGAAAGAGGAGGTGGGCAGACTTCTTAGGAGCCCATCACAACAAAAAGAGACATAACCCATCTCCTTGGCATCCTCCGGATGAGAAAGAGCCAAGAAAGAAACAACTAATAGTGATTCTGAATATGTCCTTTTGTGAATCATCCTCGTCATTATTACAATCCATACTGTCATAGGCATCTTCTCTGCCACCTTCATTATTCCCATAGCCATCACCGTCATTATCATGATTATCATTACCACAACCATTACTGGCATAGCCATTGTCCCCACTATCGTCATTAACCACCCCCATGACCGCCACCATCACCACTGTTGCAACTACTGTTGTCAGTCTCAGTGCCATGATTACAGTCATTGCATCACCATCAGCAGCATTACCATCGCTGTTTTCTATGTTACCCTTATTAGCATTATTGTCACCAAATATTTTCTGGGCACTAAGTGTCCACAGCCCTGTTTTAGGCACTGTCAAGAGAGGATTGCACATCTTTAGGAATCTTCCAATGACATACACACATGAGACAGTAAATGAGGAAACCTCAATGTTCTCTGAATGGTTAGTTTGGTATTTATAACAGGTACATGGTAGCAGGTAAGATGGCAGGCATAGATCTTCCAGTCTACCCGGGCAGAGTGACCAGGTGAGGTTTGGAGAAGCCAGCTCTGCCCTGGGCATACTAAGCATCACATCCAAGGAGATCGACCATTATTTTGTGGCTCTTAAATAATTTAATTTGTTGTCCTTCCTAGGGATGTTTGCAGTTTATCAGGGCCTTCAGTGCTTTAAGTAAAAAATAATATCTTTAATGGGGTAATTTTAGGTCTGGTGGAAGCCTTAGTGGGGCAGGGACAGGGGGAGAGAAGAGGGAAGGAGGGCAGGTTTCCATATTGTATGAGTACTCGACTACAGACAAGGGCCCTGCCACCCTTTTCACAGATCGTTTCAGATGAGAGATAGAAGCAATGGTAATAACAGGTTTATCACTCACAGCATGGCCTCCACATTACCTCCTTCAGCCCTTTATTCCCAGAGCTAGGAGGAAGCTAAAGAGAGTCACAGTGGATAAGGTGGGCATTTGATCCTAACACAAAGAGGTCCATGTGTTTCCCTGCATCTCCTTTGAATACCTGGTTGTTCCCCAGGCCTGGAATTCTCTCCCTCCTTATGTGAACCTCTTGGCTTCCCTGGCTTCTGTCAAATCCCAGCTAAAGTCCCATCATCTACAAGAAGCCTTGCCTAATCCCTTTTAATGCTAATGCCCTAGGTTGTTGTCTCCCATCTAGCCTCTCTATATCTCGTTTGTACATACTTGTTTGCAAGTCTCCTCTCCCCCATTACAATGGGGGCTCTTTGAGAGCTTGGACTTACTGTTTTTGCCTTTCTTTGCTCCCTAGCACTTAGTGCCCAACACATAGAGGCACTTAATACATTTTTACTGCCTGAATGATCAACAGATTAACTGTGTAGTGAGGAAAACTTCTTAAGAGTTTGTTGGCCTTGGGGCTTCATCTGCTCAGTCCTTCAAATTAGAGCCTTGTAGAGCCCCAGATGAATGGAACTTCAGATATGGAAGGATCTTTAGAGACTTTAGACAAATGATCACATAGCCCATTCTTGAGTGCCTGCAATGCTGGGTAACTAAGAGGCAGCACACTGGGTTGTTGGACTGCTCTGGTAGCTAGTTCTTTCTTATACTCAGTGAAATCCATCTCCTGGCCACGCCCACCGCCACCCCAACCTTGTGCTCAGTTCTGTCTTCTTGGGCAGAACCTGGACAGAAGAAGTCTACTCCTTGGGCCTGGCAACAGCCCTTCAGAGCTTTCTAGGCAGGGATCCTGTCTCACTGCACTATAAAATCTCTGAGGGCAAAGATGTAGCTGAGCTTTGTACCTCGTCCAGCCTTCCCCGACTCGCCTTCCCCTGCCAAGCCCCAGGCTCTGCCTTCCTATCCTGGCACCCATTTTTTGACCTTCTTTCCCTTCTTAGTTCTCTTGCCATAAACACGACCCACTCTAGTCTACCAGAGTATCTTCTAAGAGTTATTTAGATACAAATCCATAGAATTTGTAGACACCTCGAGAAGCTATATACTTCTTAGGTGAACTTGGGAAATTTCTTAATGTCTTTGGGCCTCAGTTTCCTCATATATCAAAAGAGGGTGTTGCACCACATGACCTTTAATGTCCATCTGTAACGTTCTGTGTTCTGAGGCTCTGTTTGGCTCCAGTAGTTTATGCTTTGTTCTCTCATTCTTTCCAGGCTTATCTTATATTCCTTCTCTTCATAGGCCACAGTCCACCCATACTGGCCTTCTTGATGCTTTTCAGAAACAGCATTCCATTTCCCATCTCCAAGCCTTTGTATAGATTGTCCCCCATGTCTGGAAGCTCTAATTTTCATCAGAGCTTAGGTCAAACATGAGACCTTTCCTGATCCCCCTAGCTGGCAGTGCCTCCTCTTGACTCCAAGATCAGCTCATTTTTATTTTGCACATGTTTTGTTTTTACTTTTATGTGCTATCCATGTTGTCATGGGAGAATGTGAGCTCCCTGAGGTCAGGGACTGTCTCATTTCTGTCTTTCTTTCCCCAGGGCCCAGTCCAGCACCCAACATATTTATGGTTTTATTTTTTGGTGGTGTCCAACTCTTTGTGACCCCATCTGGGGTTTTCTTGGCAGGATGCCAGACTGGTTTGCCATTTCCTTTTCTGGCTCATTTTACAGATGAGGGAAACAGAGGCAAACAGGGTTAAGGGACTTGTCCAGGACCATACAGTTAGTAAGTATTTGAGACCAGATGTGAACTCAGGAAGATGAGTCTTCCCGACTCCAGGCCCAGCTCTTTATCCATGGCTCCATCTAGTTGCTTGATACATAGGAAGGGCATAATAAGTGTTTGGTGATCAATTGATTGATAGATATAGAGTTGGAGCCCCTGTGTTTGAATCCTGGCTTTGTGATGTATCCTATATGACTTCTCCAGTATCTTTGCCAAGAAAACCCCAAATAGGGCCATGAAGCATCAGGCATGACTGAAAAACTACTGAACAACAATGTTTAAGACCCTGTGTTATCCTCAGAGAGCTCACGGTGTGCTGAGGGCTAGGTTCCTTCCATCTCTGAGATTCCGGGATCCTAGGACGGATTCCTATTTTGATGGGGGGTGGGCACTTATGAGATTCTAGGCTTCTGTGCCTTTGTCCAGTGGGTTGAGGGGAAGCCATTGAAAAGTTTGAGTGAGGCAATGGCTAGTCAACAGCGTCAATGATAGGACCTGCCTTCCTGCTTCTGTGTGCTGAGTTTTCCCACCTGGGCTCAGTGGCCATGAGTCTCTCACCCAGGAACCCACTGGAAGAAGGGGTTTGGAGCAGAGGGAGAGGGGAGGGATGTATATTACTGCAGTGTTGGTGAAAGCGTCAGGGACTCAGGGGAGGTTCTGCCAATGCAAATTATTATTATTAGTCTGAGCTCCTTGGAGACTCCTCCTCCTCAGTCTCCTTAAAAACCCTGTTGTCTTGGGTAATGATCACTTTGGCTGATGCAGTTTCTTTGGTATTTCGCTCTGGGTGATGGCTGTAATGGATAACTAGGAATTTATTAGGAGCCGCACAGCATTTGGCTGGCTTCTTTCAGAGAAGAGTGGTGACAGTGCCTGCAGTGTTGCTGTGGGCCCCACCCAAGGGGCCTGGGAGCCCCTAGTGTGAGGGGTAGGCCCCTAGTTCTTGGCTGGGCTTCTGAGCTCTCCTTTCTTGAGTGTGCTGCTTTCATTTAGACCACCTGGCTTTCCATGGAGACCCAGTGCCCTGCTGTATTCACCTCTCCCCCTAGGAAAAAGCCAACCCCCATTAATAAAACAATGATTCTTTTCCTGCTTTCTTCTTTGCCAGAGGGCTATATATCCATTACATTATCGAACTTTCAAGATTGCCCTGCAAAAAACAGCAATGACGCCCCCCATTTGAAGATAAGAAAACTAAGGCCTAGAGGATCATAGAATCATAATCCCTCTGAGCAGGGAGATCTGAGAGGGCATCTGGACTGACCCCCATCAGCCCATTGAGGAAGCCATATAGGAACACGGATACAGCCGGTCTTTTAATAGAATAAAAAAACAACTTAGCATTCTTTAACACTTAAACGCTTTTGAAATACTTTCTTGCTAGTGCCTGTGTCAGGTAGGTGGGTAGGTATTATTCCCATTTTTACAGATCAGGAAACTGAGGCCCAGAGAAGTTAAGCTATTTGCCTTTTGTTGTGTCCCTTGTAAGCATCTGAGGAAGGTTTCACAGTCCCCTGACCCTAGCCCCTTCTTCCCTTTGTAGCTGGAAGGGGCCATAGAAGTCATCTAGTCTAATTCCTTTGCTTAGAGATGAGGAAAGTTAGGCCCAAAGACATCAAATGACTTGTACGAGGGTACCCAGACACTAAGTATCAGAGCCAGGATTCAAATCCAGATCTTATGACTCAAAATCTATGGTTCTTCTCATTATATGATGCTATTTCCAATTCTCTCCATCTCTATCAGATGGTCATGTATCCTCTTCTTGAACACCTATAGCAATGGAGAGCTTACTACTTCTCAAGACAGTCTGTTCAATAGTGAATAGGAAGAGAAGGGAAGGGAGGGGAAGAGAAAGGAAGGGGAAAAGCATTTATAGAATGCCTACTGTATGCTAGGTAGTGTGTCTAGGTGGCATAGTGCTGGCCTAAAGTCAGAAAGACTTTTCCTGAGTTCAAATCTGGCCTCAGATACTTACCAGCCGTGTGACCCTGGGCAAGTCACTTTACCCTGTTTGTCTCAGTTTCCTTATCTTTCAAATGGGCTGGAGAAGGAAATGGCAAACCTCTCCAGTATGGCAGAGGCCAAGAGAACACCAAATGGGGTCATGGAGAGTCAGACACGGCTGAAAAATGACTGAACAAGAACAAAATGTGGTAGGTACTGTGTTAAGTGCATTACTGATGTCATTTCATTTGATACTCACAACAAACTTGTGAAGTAGGTGCAGTTATGATCCCTATTTTACATTTGAGGAAACTGAGGCAAACAGTCTCACCCAAGGTCAGCCAGCTAGTACATATGTTAGGAAATTCTTCCATATATTGAGCTGATTAGTGGCAAAAGTGAGAGATTGACCTGGGGAAAGAAAGCTCGACTTGTAGTCTGAATACCCAAGTTCCTGACATCTATACTTCTTGACCAGATGTCTTTGGACAAGTCATTTCCCCACTTGAGGACTTATTTTCTCCATCTCTAAAATGAGGGTGTTGCAGGATAGTGCAGAAGAAGAAGAAGAAGAAGAAGAAGAAGAAGAAGAAGAAGAAGCTGCCTTGAGGTTGGAGGACGTAGGTTTCAGTAGCTGTATTACTCTCTGTGTTAGGTGACTTTGACCTCTGACATCTTGGGATACTAGGATTCCAGCCCATGGAAGAAGGTTCCCAGCTCCTAGGTCTGTGCTCATTTCACAAAAGCCAGTTTCCTGGCTGTGTGTGCCCCCCTAGGCCCAGGCCTTTGTGTGAGTGGTCCCTGGCCAGACTTGGGTCTCCATGGTGATGCCCCTATTGTCATGTGAGGAAGGTAGAGAAGGCTCATGGGCACTGTCCCAGAGGAGCAGAGAGGATCCCGTTTATCCAAGTGCCCCTTACAGAGGCCAAAGGGTAGTGGTCCAGCCACAGGGTTAAACTGCAGAGTGGGGGATTTAGTTTAGAAAATCAGGGGCATTTCCTGGAGGAGGTTGAGGGTTAGGGCTTTATACCCCTGTCTGTAAACAAGGGAGATTGTGGAATCTCCTCTAGTCCCAGAGAAGGCTGTACCTGCCCGCTGTGGTTTAGGTGCAGGCCTGCCTGGAGACAAGAGGGCCCCTGAGATGCTGCACCAGGCATGTGGAGTCAGACAGGAAAACATTTGGAGAAGCCACTTCCTTTCTTTCCCTGCTTCATGACGGTGATAGAGACAGAGGCAGAACGCTTCTGTAAACTGAGTTGGCCCTCCACCGTTCTCCTCTACGCAGTGCTTCTCCACCTCATTCTTATCTGGGCTAGAGGAGGCCAGGAAGGATTGGATTTACTCAGTCTTTATCAGTTCTTGCTGGGCTTCAGACTGTGTGGGAGGGTAAATCAAAAGCTGGAGAGTGGTCTCATCCACAAAGGACTTGGGCGGAGACGGGGAGCCATTGTCCAAAAAAAAGAAAAAAAGAAAAAAAGAAAGAAAGAAAGAAAAGAAAAGAAAAAAAAGAGTTCTGGGCCATTGTTGCTTATCTTCTGAGAGCTTTTTGTGTTTTTAAGTACTGTTTATCCAAATGGCTTTCCAAATGTTTGGGGAGAGATGTGAGCTAGGGGAGAGATGGACAGACACAGAGACCGAGAGACACAGAGAGAAGGAAACAGATAAAGAAGAGAGACAGAGGGAGAGAGGAGAGAGAAAGCTTCATAGAACCCTGGATTTGTCATTTGCTCCACTCGTGTGATCCTGAGCAAGTTGCTTAAACTCCTGGGCTTCAGTTTCTTCTTCTGTAAAACGAGGGGTAGGTTGGATTTGATGGTTTGTAAGAAACCTTCCAGCTCAGGCATTGTGGACATGATGGGGGGTGGGGTTGGGAAGGGAGAGAGAGCTCCAGACAGACACATAGAGGCTGAGACAGACAGACAAGAGACTGGAGATGGGTGCATGGGAAGTATGGGGAGGAGAGAGAGAAAATGAAAGATGGGCATGTATATCATCACACTCATATTTAGCAAATATTTAAGCATGCATAACCTTGTGCTCAGCTCCACTCAGGAGGAGGCAGAGATGTGAAGGCTGTGGTCATGGTTTCTTCCATGAAGAGCTAAGTATGGATTCAGGAGACAGGATTCATAGGTGTGAAATGGTAAACTGAGTCAGGGGGCACAGTAGAAAGCCTTGAGCTGGGAGTGAGGATAGGTCCAAGTCCTGAATCAGATGTCAAATCCATTGTCTGACTTTGGGCATGTCACTTGTGTCTGCTGAGCTTCAGTTTGCCCATTTGAAAATTAGGAGGACTGGATGATTTTGGGGGTATCCTTCAACTCTTAGGGTATCTTGGTTCTGTGCTCTGTGAGAGATTATGGGACTGCCACATGGGAGAGATGTCCATTGAGTGATCTCATAGTAGAAGGAGAGACAGACTTAGTTGGTCAATAAGCATTTATTAAGCACTCGCCCCCTGCTAGGCACTATGCTGGGTACTGAGAATACAAATCAAGGCCAAAAAAAGACAGTTTCTGCCCTCAAGGAGATTACACTCAAGAAGGCAGAACATAAGAGGGAGCTATGGGGGTGGGGGTGGGAAGGAGGTACTCCCTTGAGGCCATGGAGAGTCAGAAGCAGAGTTAGGAGAGGAATGGAGGGTTGCTAAACGGGCCCCTTCCTCAAAAAGAGGTTCTGGCAGCATCTCACCCATGGGAGGAGGGGGCCATAGGCAGAGTGAAAGAGATTTCGGCTCCCAGAGAGAAAGACCTTCCAGACATGGGGTGGACTGCCTTGGAAGGTGGTAGCTTCCCTGTTGGTGGTGCACTTTAATGGAATCTTTTTTTTCTTTTTTTTTTTTTGGGGGGGGGTGAGGCAATCGGGGTTAAGTGACTTGCCTAGGGTCACACAGCTAGTAAATGTGTTAAATGTCTGAAGTCGGATTTGAACTCAGGTCTTTCTGACTCCAGGGTTGGTGCTCTATCCACTGCGCCACCTAGCTGCCCCAGTGGTGTACTTTAAATAGCATCTGGAGGACCCTTTGTCAGAGATATGTGGAGGGTATTCCTGATTAGGCAGGGATTCTGCTAGATAGCCTCTGAAGTCCTTCCAAGTGTGTGGTTCTGTGATGCAGTCTAGTTGGAGAGATAAGAGGCCAGCACAGGTATCTGCATCTGTGTCTGTGTTTAACAGCTAGAGATTAGATAATGGACCACACTTTGTTATTTTAAATATCTCTGATTTTCCCCAGGAGGCTCTCCCTGCACCCAGTCAGGGCGGCTCTTGGGGCTGAAGACACAAGTTGCTGTGGCCAAAGTTAAGATCTGGAGCCACCCTTGAAGCCCTTCCAACTTGGTTGAACCCATTGGAGTTTGTGCTTCATTGACCTTACCTCAGAGAGCCCAAGGCCACCTGCATGCCATGATGAGGCCTGGGAGGAGAATGTTAGAGTCCAGTATGACAACTAAATGCTACAATATAGTCTGTTAAAGCTTGGGGGATGCAAAGAAATGGGATGGGCTGAAGCCATTCTGAGGAATTTCCTGGAGAAGCTGAGACCTAGAAAGAAGTCATAGAATTTAGAACTTGGAAGGACTAGAGACTAGTTAATCTACCCCCTTATTTTATAGATGAGGAAATGGAGCTAGTAAATGTCACAACTGGGACTGAACCCAGGATTCTTCATTCTAAGGCTATTTCCCTTTCTAAATAGTAGCTGGAAATTATAGAGCCAAAGCATTGGCACAGTTGTTATTGTTGTTGAGTTGTTTGGGGTTTTCTTTGCAGAGATATTGGAGAGGTTTGCCATTTTCCTTCTCCATCTCATTTTACAGTTGAGGAAACTGAGGCAAACAGGGTGAGGTGCTTTTCCTGGGGTTAGATAGCTAAATGGGTCTGAGGCCAGATTCGAACTTAGGTCCTCAACTCCAGGCCAGGCATTCTAGCTACTGTGCCACCTAGCTACCCATTGGCAGAGTTCTTGACAAATATTATTTCACTTGGTCTTCACAACAACCTTGGGAAGTAAATGCTGTTTTCGTTCTCATTTTACAAATGAGGAAACTGGAAAACAGACATGAAGTGACTTGCCCAGAGTCACACAGCTAGTAAATAACTGACGTGGGATTTGAACTCAGATTTTCCTGCTCTGGACATTGAGTGGGCTAAGTGCCGAACAAAATACAGAATCTGCCACATTCCTTGCTCTCCATCAGTCTGGCTGCCAGGAACCTCTTTGGGGAGAGGATTCAGAAAGTGATTAGGGCTGGACCAATGAGGACAGGGCCCTACTACCCTTCTCTGCAGATTCCCCTGGGAATGAATGGGCCTCTTCCAATATCTATTAAACACTTAGCCTTTTGGTGCCTTTTCAGGGCTGTGCTCCCCACCGGAAGCCAACTGGACACCTGACCTTCCCTCCCCTGACAGTGCTCCCCAAAAGGACGGCCTGGCTGCTCCGCCCAGCAGGATGGCTGGGCCCAGTGCCACTCGAGCCAAGAAGAGGAAGCCCAATTTCTGCCCGCAGGAAACAGAAGTGCTAGTGTCCAAAGTTACCAAGCACCACCAGCTTCTCTTTGGGACAGGACTGCTGAAGGCTGAGCCGGCCCGCAAGTACCGAGTGTGGAGCCGCATCTTGCAGGCGGTGAATGCCCTGGGCTATTGCCGCAGGGACATCGTGGACCTGAAACATAAATGGCGCGATCTGCGGGCGGTGGTGCGGCGGAAGCTGGCGGACCTGCGCAAATCTGCCCACAGCCCCGGCTCAGGCAAGCCCCAGGCCCTGGCGCTCACCCCTGTGGAGCAGGTGGTGGCCAAGACCTTCTCCTGCCAAGCTGGACCAGCCGAGGGCTACGGTCTTGAGGCCCTCAAAGGTAAGTTGTCCTTTCCCACCCAACCTAATGCCAACCTTACCCCCCAGACAACAGAAACTCAGCCGCCAGGGTCTGTCCTAAAGAGAAGACAGCAAGGTCTTGTGGCTCTCTTCCTCCCCCTGCTCCTCCTCTCCTTTCTCTTTAGACATTCTCCTTCTTCTCTTCCGCATTCCCATCCTCATCCCTTTCTACCTCTTCTCCTCTTTCTCCTCACTGTGTTTCTCCACCTCTCCCTTCCTTTATTCCTTATCCTTCTTCTTCCTCTTCTTCATCACTTAATCATGTGACCTTAAATGTGGGGAAAAGAAACCTCAGTGGTCATCTAGTCCAACCCCTGCGTGAGGAAACTGAGGCCTAAAGGTGAGAGAGAGACTTGCTGACGGTCACACAGGGAGGTTATGGCGAGGCTGGAGCTAAGAGCGCGGCCTTCTGATCTGCCAGTCCGAGGCTCTTCCTGCTCATTTGAATCACACGACTCTCATCAATGAATCCTCAGACATTTTTTAGACACCTGCTATGTCCAGGGCCTTGATTTGGGCACCGTGGAGGCCATGGAAAGTGATGACATGAAAACGATCAAATACTCTTTCCTGGAGCTGATCGTCTGGTGGTGAAAATAAGATGGATGTAAATGGAGCGAGCGTGAACAGTCTGTCTGTCCCGAAGACCTTGGGGATGTTCTAGATTGTGAAAGCCACAGGAATTCAGAGAGGGAAGAGATCTCTGGGATACTGGGATGGAGAGGAAGAAGGGAGGGGCTTAAGGGAGGCTTCCAGAGGAGATGAGACTTGAGCTGTGCCCTGAAGGAAGGGTAAGAGGAGAGGTAGAGGGGCCTTGTGCAGCAGAGGGAACAGCATAATTAAGGGACTGGAGCCCCAGACCATGGCACGTTGTAGGTTCTCAATAAAAGCTTCTTGACTGATTAGGAATGTGCATAGTCCATGTATGGACTGTGCTGTACGGGGGAAAGGGAGAGAAGACTTGGTCTAGATTGTGGAGGACCTTGAATTCCAGGGTGAGAAGCTTGGCTATTATCTTTTAAGCAGTGGGGAGCTGTGTAAGATTCTTGAGCAGGGGTGCTTTGATCAGAGCTGTGCATTAGGGAGGTGAGTCTGACAGCATATATAGGTTGACTTGGAAGGGCCAGGACTAGATTCAGGTCTGATACTGTGGGAGTCTAGGTAGAAGAGGATAAGATGGGTTTAGAACTTTTCATTTTGGGGGCAGCTACATGCCTCTGGGACTATAGGAAGAGGAGCTGAGAAGGAAGGAAAGGAGGGAGTAGCAAAGAAAAGAGGGAGCTGATAGGGTGGAGTGAAAGAGGCCTCGCCAGAGATTCAGAAGGCAAATGCAGGAGAAGGCTGGAGGACTGTGGGACGGCTGCCTGGGGCCAGTGAGGCTTACCTGCACTAGTCCTTCATTCAGGCCTTGTGATAATGATAGCAATAATGGATATTACTGCTGAGGGAGACCATGATGAGAGTGCTGGGGGTGGTGCACTGGTGGTGATGAGGGTGTCCTGCTGGTGTGGGACTGAGCCCAGCCCAGGGAGCCAGGTGGGGGGGGACAAGGGGGGGCGGGGAGGAAGGGAGGGGAGGGGAATGTGTTAGCTGAAGAGAGAAGATTGAGGCTAGCTCAAGCAACATCGTCTTTTAGGGAAAGGGCCTGAGTTCAAGTTCCAGCTTCATTACTTACTACCTGTGTGTTCTTTGAGTCTTAGTTTCCTTCTCTCTAAAATAAATAAGGTGTGCTAGTGGTCTCTGAGCTCCTTTCCTGCTCCCTCTCTGTGTCTGTCTCTCCCTCATATATTTCTTTGTGTCTGTCTCTCTCCTCTCTGTCTCTCTCTCTCTGATATTGATATTACTGGTGATGATTATAATGCCAACTAAAAAGCACCCCTCTGCTTGGCTTACCTCCACCTCAGTTAAAGAGTTCTACCAGCCCCACACATGTGTTTGCTCATAATTTTACTTATAAACACATTCTGATTGGCACCAGTCTTTGCCTTTTGTACCTGGCTTTTCCTTCAGGTTAGAGGCCAATGAGGAATGAAAGCAGGGAACTTTGCCATCTGGCCAGCCCACCTCTCCAGGAAATTACCACTGGAGAATACCCTAAGCAAATCCTCTTAGCCTCTCTAATCAACCCCCTTTTCATATTCCCTTCTCAACTCATAGAGGGATTAATATTTTTAAGTCTTCCTGGCTTGACCTTACCAAGGGATGCAGGCATTAAATTAATATTCCATTATGATGGTGTCCCAGAAACACAGGAAGGGTGCTTGTATACAAGGTGGCGAGTGGGGAGGGAGTAGAGAGATGGCTGCCCAAATCGTTGTAGCTTCATCCCTGATGCCAGCCAGTTTCCAGCCACCTGTGTGTGTGTGTGTGTGTCTGTGTGTGTGTGTGCTCTGATAATCAACACATATTTATTCAGTCCCTCCTATGTTCCAGGCTCTGTACCAGGTGTTGGGGGTACAAAAGGCACTGAATAAAATGGAACAATCCTACCCAAAAGGGCTTCCCTTCTAAGAGGGGACACAACAAGGACACATATAAGTATATTCAGGAGACCTATAAAGAGAGTAAATACAAACTAGTTAAATACAAGGTAGTTTGACAACACACTCACGTAGCACCTTACAGCTAGTGCTTTCCCCTGCATTTTCTCATTTCATCCTCACAATAAGGAGGCAGGCAGGGAGGGTGAAAAGAGCATTCATTGATTTTAGAATCAGAGGACCTGGGTTCCAATCCTACCCCTGACACTTATCACCTCGGTGACCTCGAACAGTTCACTTATTCATTTTCAGCCTCAACTTCCTCATCTGCATACTAATGGGTTTGGACTAAATGTAGATGGCTTCTAGCACTGGGTCTATGATTCTGTGAAGAGGCTAGATGCAGGATTACTTGCATCATGGAAACACAGGTTCATATTATGTTAGAACTTCGTTGTTGTTGTTGAGTTGTTTCGGTTGTGTCTAACTCTCCATGATCCCATTTAGGGTTTTCTTGTCTGGAATATTGCAGTGGTTTGCCATTTTCTTCATCAGCTCATTTTCCAGATGAGGGAACTGAGGCAAACAGGGTCAAGTGACTTGTCCAGGGTCACACAGCTAGTAAGTGTTTGAGACTGGATTTGAACCTAGCACTCTCTATACTGTGCCACCTAGCTGCCCCTATGATAAAGCTAGAAGGTACTTTATTTATCGAAGTGCTTAGCACAAAGTGCCAGCTGTATTCTAGGCACTTAGGTGGCACAGTGGATAGAGCTCTGGGCTTGGAATCAGGAAGACCCATCTTCCTGAATTCAAATCTAGCCTCATATACTTATCAGCTGTGTGACTCTGGGCAAGCCACTTAACCCCGTTTGTCTCAGTTTCCTCATCTGTAAAATGAGCTGGAGAAGAAAATGGCAAACCACTCCAGTATCTTTTCCAAGAAAACCCCAAGCAGGGTCACGTAGAGTAGGGCAAGACTAAACAGCAACAAAATGCTTGTTTCTTTCCTTCTTGGAACATAGAAAATCAGAGTTAGAAGACCCTTAAGACATAGATTAGACTCTCAGATAGCATTCTAGCTGGAAAAATAGACTGTCTTCTCTGTCTTAGACGACTGGCTTCAGTTTAGGGGCACCACATTTTCTTATGGACTGATAAATTGGAGAGTGAGTAAAGGAGTCCAATGAGGTGCGATCATATGAAGGACCTGAGGATTTTCAACTTAGAGAAGACTTGGAAGAGGTACCCGAGGGCTCTCTTAAGTATCCGAAGGCTTGTCCTGTGGGAGAGAGATTTGATTTGTTCTGTTTGTCCCCAGAGGCTGGAAGTAGGATCAATGGGGAGAAGTTGTCAAGATTTAGAATTCAGCATAATATATTGTCGTTAAGAACAAGACCAAAACCTCCTGGATGGTCAGAACTATGGAAAAATGGAATTGACAGCCATAGTAGTGAGTGAGATCCCTGTTGTAGAAGTCTTCCAGAAGAGACTGGATTGTGTGTTGTCGGGGTTCATATCGAGGAGACTCATGATGTGCATTACTGGGTCATATGAATTGGCCTTGGAGGCCCTTTAAAATGCTAAGATTCATGATTCTCTAATAATAGTAGTAACAAATATCTGCCTAACACTTTAAAAATGGTCATATCCATTGTCTCCTAAGAGCTGAAATTTGTGAAAATTGACAAAGTACTTCACATGCATGATGTTTGTTCCTCACCACAATCCTCTGAGGGTCTGAGACTGTGAAGGACATGCCTCTATGTAAGGTAGAGCAGCAGGATGCTCTTTGTGTGATGGACCAGGTTGGGAAGCAAAGTTTTGGGATCCAGACCATGAGCAGTCAGAGGTCAGGATCTAGGCTGGGGGTCCAAGGAATAGAGCCAGGACACCTGCAGATAGAATGGGACTCGATGGACATTTTAGACCTTGGTTCTAGTCCTGGTTCTGCTCCTGGGCTGCTGGGGGACCTAGGACAATCTGTTCCTTCTTTGGACCTCATGTTTTGTATTCTATTGAAATCAAAGGTCGTGTTAGATTGGGGTTCTTAATTTGGGGTCTGTGAACTTTGGGTTTTTTTTTTTAGTATTTTGGTAACTATTTCAACATAATAAGTTTCTTTTATAACCTTCTGTATTTCATTATTCTGAGAAAGGGTCCCTGAACTTCCCTGGATTGCCCAAGGGGGTCCCTGACATAATACAAGAATCAGAATCCCTAGACTAGAGGGTCCCTCAGGGCCCTTCCAGATTTAACTTCTGATGATTTTCACAATCTATTGAATTAAATTTCTTTTTAGGCAACTGCTATTTCAGTGCCTGATTATCCCACCTCCATTGTCTAATTATGGACACGGACTGAGTTCTGACCTTCATCGAATACTTGATCCCAACTTTGGTCATCTGCTGACCCCAAACCCTGATTACAGACTGAGTTTTAACTCCAGTCCCAGACTGAGGTCTAACCCTGGTCACACAAACTGATCCACAACTCCAGTCCTGGACTGAACTCTAATCCAGGTCACACAGACTGAAATCTAAATTCCTGGCCCCAGACTGAACTCCAACCTTGATCGCAGACTGAACTCTAATCCTGGTCACAGACTCACCCCTAATTATGGTCCCTGGCCACAAACCGAGCCCCCTCCTTGCTGCTTGTATCAGATGTGCGTGATATCACAAAAAGGGGCGGGCTGCGTGAGAGTATATGGATGGTGTCTTCCACTTTGGAAGACAAACCTGTGGCCTGCAGGGATGTAGCTTCATAAAATAATTTCCCTTTGTTAGATGATAGAGTGTGGATGTCAAGAATGTCATACAAAGGAAGAAATTATTCTGGCAACAGAGCTGAGGACACCCAGGATCCCAGATTTGGAGTAGGAAGGGACCCTCAGAGGCCATCCTGGACAACTGATGAGGAAACTGGTCCCTAGAGAGGTTTAAGTGATTTGTCCAAGGTCACACTAGTGTCAGAAGTAGGATTTGAACCTCTAATGCTTTATGATACAAAGGATGTTAATAAAAACTCTTTATGTGTGTGCAGAAGTGTGGGTGCAAAGTGTTTTCATTCCCACCTTGGGATCCCCTAGAAGGGATTAGACAAGTATCAGGAGCTTTTCCTCTGCTATTTTTAATCTATTTTTAAAATTTCCAGCAAATCTTCCCCTCCCTCCTCAGGCCTTGTATCTCCCTGAGGTAAGTTATTGGTGGAGGCTGGAAGCCAGTGCAGACCCAATTTGCTCCCATATTTGCTCCCACAACTCCATATAAGTACAAACAAAGAGCCTGGGCACTTGGAAAAGCAAGGAAAGCCTGTCTTTTGGCCTAGTGTGCCAGCTTGCCTCTACCTTTTCAGCCTGGCTTGTGTTCCTGCCTGCACACAGTGAAGATTGGCCCTTATCCTGTGCTTGCAGAGCTGAGTGGGTGAAGGGGGGAATATTAGGTCAAAGAGAATCATCATTGGTACTTGGTAGGACTGTGTGACTCTTGGCAGTCTTGTTCACCGTCTCCCTTTTCCAACGTTCCCCTGTGGTGTGCATGTCCCTGGGGAAAGGCTCATGCATTGACCTGCTACATGAGCTTCTTGAGGTCTTTGGCACCACCTACAGAAAAGGGTATATCAGTGATGACCCTGGGTCACAGGTGAGAAACTGCTTTGGCATGAGGGAGGGAAGAGGGTGTTGTAATAAGGGATCCCTGGCTCTAGCATCAGCAAAGACAGGTTTTAACTCCTGGTTCTATGACCCTGTTTTCTACATCTGTAAGGTGGGCACAGTAATCTTAGACCAATGTACCTCGAAGGGTGGTAATTAGGAAAGTGCTTTGTAAACCTAAAATGTCATATGAATGTGACTTATTGAGTCATTATGGATGATACCTTCTGACAATTTCTATTCTCTTGAGCGGGTCTGTGTCAGGAGTCACAGGACCCATAGGACCCTTGCCATCATTGGTTGTGGGATGCTCACACCTGGGAGCAAACCCATTTGCCTTCAGTTTTCTCTGTAAGCTAGAGCCCAGCCCAAATTCTTGGTTTTTGTTGTTTGTTCACTCATATAAAATGTCCTCTTCTCCAGGAGGCTGGCTGAAAGAATGACCTTGGGACACTAACCCTAACCTTGGGGCACAAGCCCTCTGGATCTTAATCGCTTCATTTATACAGTGTGGGAAGGGGACTACATGATTTTCAAGGTCCCTTCCAGGTCCAGGCTTTCCCATGTGATTCTTTGAATGCAGGTATTGAGGGTCTAAGAGATGGTGAGTGACTTGTCTGTGGTCACAGGGCAAGTTAGTGACATAGCCCAGGCTTGAACTCACATCTTAAGTGTTTGTTCATTGTTGAATCTCATGATTCCAAGTCCCATACCCTTTAAGCTAAGACCAGTGAATGTGAGGGATTATAATTAACTGAAATTGGGAACATTTGCTGGAAACCACTACCCTACTACTGTGAATTCCTCCAATTTTTCCCCTTTCTCCTCTGTTCCCTTTCCCTCCTGTTATTAGTGTGACCTATGTTCCTGCTCTGAACCTCAGTTTCTTTAAATGGAAACTGGACTTGTCCTCTTCCTCTTCCTCTCAGGACTGAGGTGAAGGAAGCGCTTTGTCAACCTTTAGGGCGATATGGAATTGAGAGTTATTATTAACTGAGTTGGGCCAGATAGGGGCGGGATGACAGGGTAGGAGAAGAAAGGAGGGATCCTTGTAATGCAGCTTAATTGTGGAATGTGCATAAAAAGTCTTAATTTATATTTCTGCACCAGGCAGATAACAACACAGGCTTGTACAATAGGATGTGGGGCGATGTCGGGGTCTCCAAGAATGGGTGCAATTCTGTTCTTGGCTTCTTTGGAAGGCCCAATTATTCCCATCACAATGGAAGCAGTGGGCGGGGACCATGCAGCTGACACAGTTGAAAAGCCAAGATAAGCAATAGGGATTTTTTTTCCCCCTTTTACTGTGAAGTCAGTCAGGTGGAATGAAGATAGAATCTTGAAAATTGATTCTTCCCTTCCAGATCCCTCCCTCCTCCCTCTCCCCCTTCCTTTTCTAGGGGAAAACTAGGAAAAAAAGAAAAAGAACATTTCACAATTAGAAGGGATCTCAGAGGTCATCTATCCCAACCCATATCTGGGCAGGAATGAACATGCACCACAAGTGGTCTTAAAGACCCCCAAAGACTCTTAAGACCTCTTAAAGATCCTCAGAGACTCCAGGAGCCCATTTCACTCTGGGATAGCTTTGATTACTATAAAGTGTTTCTATATACTTCCTTGACATCTGTTTGCCTGTAATTTAGACCTGCAGGTGAGCAAGACAATGATGAGTCTAATCCTAGGATGATAGAGTTTAGAACTGGAGTTGACCTTAGAGGTCACCTATTCCAACTCCTTACTGCTTGGGACAGCCACAGTAATCCTGCCTTTGACAATGCCCATCCATATCTGGCTGCTCCTTCCACTGTGCTCTCTGGAATTGTCTCTCTATAATTAACAAACTTCCAGCAGTCTGACATAATGGCTAGGAAGCTAGTCTTCAAGCCAGGAAAACGTGGGTTCAAGTCCCACTCCTGACACATACTGGATGTGTGAACCTGGGTAAGTCACTGAATGCTTCAGTTCTTCAGTTCTGTTAAATTCAAATAGAAATGGAGGCAGTCCATACATAAGGCTCCCTGGGGGCCACATATTGATTTAGAAAAACCACAAATTAACATATCTATGTTTTATTATATTTTATTTGTTTTATTAGATATTTCCCAATTACATTTAAAAAAAATTTTTGTTTTGTTTTTGCAGGGCAATGAGGGTTAAGTGACTTGCCCAGGGCCACACAGCTACTAAGTATCAAGTGTTTAAGGCCGGATTTGAATTCAGGTCTTCCTGAATCCAGGGCCAGTGCTTTATCCACTGCACCACCTAGCTGCCCCTCCCCCCAACACATTTTAATCTAGTTGTCTATATGCCATAGTAGTGTTTAATATCTCTGCTCTAGGCATCTCTTCAAAATCCTCAGTTTCCTTGATAAGAGTTTCCTACCCAAGGAGTTCTGTATAACGGTGAAATTGCAGATACAGTCCCTGTCCCTTCATTTCAGACCTCTTCCTTGCTTGATTTGTCCATGTTTCAGTACTCACTGAGACCTGGCTCCCACCTGGTGACACTATCTCTGGCCTTTCCTTCCAGGCCTAGTTGTACCTTCTCTTCCTTCCCTGCCTGCCTAACTGACTGATTCTGGGGTGGACTCACAATACTCTTTGTTTTTTGTTATTACTAGACTCTTTCTCTATAAACTTCACTCAGCAGCCTCTCCTCCTCTGAGGTTCATTTTATTCTAATTTTTCACAAGGTCCTGATCTTGGTGGCTAGTTATCTACCAATACCAGGACACTCTCCCTTATTTCTCAATGAGTTGAGTACCTGGCTCAGAGTTTCCCTCTTCACACAAGCTCCTGTCCTCAGACATATATATTGTTGTGCCTTCAAATTCTCTAACTTTCTTTTCTTTCAATCTACTCAACTCCCACATCTTATAGGGACAGTTGAATCCTTGATCTTGCCATCACCCACAAGTATTCCATGTCTTTGATCAAGAACTCTGACATACTCTTATATAGCCTGGCATTCCATGTCTCTCTGTGCTTTACTCCTCCCAAACCTATTCTTTGTCTTCACCATTACCTGCAATCCTTCCACCCTTTATTATCTTGCCAGGCCCTGATCACTGCTCTGGGATTACCCTCCTCCCTTCACATTCTTCACCCCTTAGTGAACTACTTCAGCTCTGCTCTTTCCTTTGGAATCCCTAGCTCCCATGTCCTGTCAGTGCTCATGTAATGCCAAGCCAGAACCCTGGATACTCCTACCATTTGTCTCCTGTAACCCTATTGATATGTTGCTGAATGGAGCTGAAGAAAGTCATGCAACTAGGCTAAAATCTATTAATTTACTTTAATTTCATCTGGGGCCTTATTTCAACAAGGTAACTCTTTTACTCTTCCTTAATTAATTCTTTATCCCACTTTCCCCAACGCCTGTTCCAAATCTTCTTTCTTCAAGTCCCTTGTAGTAACCCATCCCCTACTCTCTCACTTGATGCCGTCCCCTCATGCTTCGTGAAAATTTGAGCCGATTCACCAAGAGCTCCCTCTTCTCCCCTTCTCCTCATCTGACAACACCCTCTCCTCTTCACAGACGCTTGACATCATCCTTCACTATTTCTTTCTTTATTTACTACTTTGATGAAGAAGTGGCCCTTCTCAATTACATCAGTACCTCTATCCCCTTGATTTTATTTCCTCCCCTCTTCTCTAGAAAATTCCTCCTACTATTATCCCTTCTCTGTCAAGAATATTAAAACTCCCCCTGTCTACTGGTCTCTACACTGTTATACATAGACACACACACACACACACACACACACACATCGCCATCCTTTCAAAACAAAAACAAAACCTTCACTAGGTCTCATGATCCTTGCCAACAATTACCATTGATCCCTTCTTCCTTCACTAAATTCCTTGAAAAAGCCATCTATAATTGCTGCTTCCACTTTCTCCCTTCAAACCAAGAATCTCTGAGTCACAGAATTTATAGTGACCAACCTAGCCAACCTGTACACAATTAATTAGTCATAAGTATTTGTTAAATGCCCACTACCAGGCACTGTGCTCAACAATGGGGATACAAAAAGACAGACCCTGCCTTCAAGGAGCTTACAGTCTAAGGGGTAAGACAGGAAAGTAGGCTATGGACAGGATAAATAGGAGACAATCAACAGGCAAGGCATTGGAATTAAGAGGGCTTGAGGAAGGTTTCCTATAGAAGGTAAAATTTCAGTTGGGACTTAAAGGAATCCAGGGAAGAGTCATAATGGAAGAGGGAGAGAACACTCCAGGCACGGGGGAACAGCCAGAGAAAATGCTGGGAGTTGAGAGAATGGAGCATCTAGTTCATGGAGCAGGCAGGAGACCAGGGTCACTGGGCCAAAGAATGTGTGTCAGGGAGTAAGGTGTGAGAAGACTGGAAAGGTAGGAAGGGGCTAGGTCATGAAAGGCTTTGAATGCCAAGCACAACATTTTGTATTTATTCCTGGAGCCAATGAGAAGCCACTGGAGTTTATTGAGAAGAATCTGGATGATGCGATTAGACCTTCACTTTAGGAAAATCACTTTAGTGGCTGAATGGAAGCTGACTTAGAGTGAGGAGAGACTAGAGGCAGGCTGACCCAACCGGGGGCTATTGTAGTGATCCAGGTGGTAGATGATGATGCCCTGTGGTAGCGGTGTCAAAGGAGAGAAGGGGGCACATTTGAGAGATGTCGCAAAGGTGAGATTGACAAACCTTATCCACTGCTCAGATATGGGTTATGAAAGATAGTGAAAAATCCAGTTTGACTCCTAAGTTTCAAGCCTGGGGGACTGAAAGGATGGTGTTGCCCTATAAAGTAATAGGAAGATAAGAGGTGGGGAGGGTTTAGGGAGAGAAATAATGATTCTATTTTGCTTAATAGTATTTTCTTCTAATTACATGTAAAGATAGTTTTCAACATTCATTTTTTGGGGGTGGGGTGGGGCAATGAGGGTTAAATGACTTGTCCAAGCTAGTAAGTGTCAAGTGTCTGAGGCTGGATTTGAACTCAGTTCCTCCTGAATCCAGGGCTGGTGCTTTATCTACTGAGCCACCTACCTGCCCCTCAACATTCATTTTTATAAGATTTGAGTTACAAATTTTTCTCCCTCCTCCCGAAGATAGAAAGCAATCTGATACAGGTTATACATGTACAATCATGTTAAACAAATTTTCCACTGTCGAGTCCTATTTTGGACATATTGAGTTTAAGGTATTTACTAGGCATCCATTTTGAGATGTCTGAAAGGCAGTTGAAGATGTGAGATTGGATGTCAGTAGAGTTTGGGGCAGGAAAGGTAGATTTGAGAATCATCAGCATAGAGATGGTGATTAAATCCATGGGAGGTGATGAGATCACCAAGTGAAATAGTATAGAGGGAGAAGAGAAGAGGACCCAGGACTTAAGCCTGAGGATCACTTACAGTTAAAGGACATGATTTGGAGGAGGATCCAGCAAAGGGGTGAAGAAATAGTGGACAGGGAGATGGAGACCCACAAGAGAATGGTGTTCTGAAAACCTAGAGAGAAGAAAGGATCAAGGGGGAGAGAGGGATGCACAGTACCAAAGGCTGCAGAGAGGTCAAGGAGGGTGAAGACTGAGAAAAGGCCACTGGCTTTGGCAACTAAGAGATCATTGATACCACTTTTGAGAGAGCAGTTTGGTGGAATGATAAGGTGGCGAGCCCGGCTGGCCACAGGGCTTAAGAAGAAGGTGAGAGGAGCAATGATGAGGAGTTTAGCTCCCCACTGTAACATCACTGAGTATGGTTCTGTTTGATGATGTCCAAGCTGGGACAACCTCTCAAGACATCCCATTCTCCTTCTGTGTTGTTCTAATTGTTAGGACGTTTTCCCTAATCGAGTGTAAATTTGCCTCTGCACCTTTTGCCCACCCTCCTGTTTTTGTCTGCTGTTTACATGTGTCTCCATTTTCTCTCATTTCACTCCTCAACCTCGATTTCCACCTCATTACTCAACTGAAGCCATTTTCTTCAAAGTTGCTAATGACCTCTCAAGTACAGTGGCCTTTGCTCAGGCCTCATGCTGACTTCTGGGTAGCATTTGGCAGTGGTGACCACCCACGCTCTCCTCTTGCATTCTGTCCCCTCTTTGCATTTTTGTGACAGTGCTCTATCTATCTATCTGAACACTCCTCAAGTCTTTTTGCTGAATCACCAACTATATTATAGCCTCTTCACCGTGGTTGTCCCCCAACTGTGGGCCCTCTTCTCTCTCTTCCTTTTTTCAGTGACTTTATCAGCTCTCATGGTTTCAGTTATACCTGCAGAAAACTCCCATTTTCTGTATATTCAGTTATTCTGAGCACTAATTCCATGTGACCAACTTCTCTTTCTTTTTTTTTGGTGAGGCAGTTGGGGTTAAGTGACTTGCCCAGAGTCACACAGCTAGTAAGTGTTGTTAAGGGCTAAAATTCTAGCTAAATTGTCTAAAATATCTAATGAGTGGTTGCCAATAAATTATAAGCTTTAGCAAGAGTTGGACTTTTGAGCATTTATTAAGGAGAATAAGAATTTGGTAAAGAGAGAGAAAGGCCTAGATTCCTATCTATTAAAGGGAGAGCACATTTCTAGCTCCACTCTCCACCAGAGTCCAGAGGAAAGAGAGCCAGACAGAGTCCTAGTCTCTTCCTTCTTCCTCCCACTAGCCCGTGTCACTTCCTTTTCCAAAGAAAAGACTCCTGGTCTTGCCCTCAAAGACCTTCACTTCATGGGCGGAACTCTTCTACAGTAAGTCTCCAGCAGGTGGCGTCATTTCAGTCGTTACAGTGTCAAGTATCTGAGGCCAGGTTTGAACTCAGGTCCTCCTGAATCCAGGGCTGGTGTTCTATCCACTGCACCACCTAGCTGCCACATGACCAACTTCTTAGAAGACATTTCTGACTTGTATGAACTGATGTATGGTGAAGTGAGCAGAACCAAGAGAATGTTGTGCACATTGACAGCAATATCACTTGATGAAGAATTGTGAATACAATACAACGATCCAAGATAGTCCCAAAGGACTAATGATGAAGCATACTATCCATCTCCAGAGAAGGAACTGATTTCAATTGAACACAGACTGAAGCATGCTATTTCTCACTTTATTTCTTTCATCTTTTTTCTTTTGAGTTTTCTTATACAAAATGATTAATATGGTAATGTTTTACATAATTGCACATGTATAACCTATATTTGATTGCTTATTGCCTTAGGGAGAGGGGAGGGGAGGGAGAGATTGAGGGATAGAATTTGGAACTCAAAATTTTAAATAAAAATGTTAATTATTCAAAGATAAAAAATTAAATTAAAGATTATCTAGTCAAAAAAAGAAGACATTTCCAACTAGACGTCCCAAAGATATAACAAATTCAACGTATTCAAATTAGAACTCAATATTTTTCCCTGCAAACACTCCCCTCTTCCTAACTTCACCATTCTTTTTTTAGTCAGCCAAGTTTGCAGTCTTGAAATCACTCTTGATTCTTCCTTCTTTCTCACCTTCCATCCCACCTTTAATCAGTCTTACCAATTCTACCTCCATGCCATCTTGTCTGTCCTTCCCTCCTCTCTCCCCTTCCACGGGCACCATGCTCATTTAGAACTTATTGTCTCTCCTCTGGACTATTTCTCTAGCCACCTGATTATTCTCCATGACTCCTCTCCCCTCTACGATCTATCCTTCGCACAGCTGCCAAAATGACATTCCTGAAGCACACACAGGTCTGTCCATGTCCTTCCAATGCTCAGAAAGTTCCACTTGTTTCTGATTGCCTCTAGGATCAAATGGAAACGCCTTCATTTGGCAATTAAAGCCATTTGCCATATGTCTCCAGCCTACCTTTCCAGACTTATTACTCATTACTACCCTTCACACACTTTTCCATCCAACTGAATTGGCCTATTTACTGTTCCCATAAAAGACATTTCCATGTCCTATCTCTCTGTCTTTGCATGGGCCATCTCTCATGCCTGGAATGTATTCCCTCATCTCAGTCTCTTTAAGTCCCCAGCTTCTTTTAAAGCTCAGCCCAAGCATCACCTCCTACATGAGATTGTTCCTCGTTCCTCAGCTGGTAGTGCCTCTCCTCCTCAGGTTCCCTTGAATTTTCTTTTTGTTTTTGTTTTTGCCCATTGGAATGCATAAGCTCCTTGAAGGTGGGAAGGATTTTGTTTTTGTCTTTGTATTCCCAGACAATGCCTTGGATGCATAGTAGGTGCTTAATAAATGCTTGCTGATTGATTGCACTTCTAATTTCAGAACTCAGTGTGGCTCATTCTGGTGTTAGGTGATTATTCCTCTCCCTAGCTTCCTCCTCCTTGATTTGCTCTTCAGGGACTCACAGAACAAGTCTACACCATCTGTACCAGGATTGACCTTCAGATATGTGGTCCCTGTGTCTTCTCTGGTCTAAATGTTCTTTAAACCAGTTCTCATGTAGTCCCTAGTCTTCTCACCATCCTGATCATCTTCCTGAGGACACTCTACTTTGTCAATATTCTTCCTAAAATTTGGCACCTGGGCCTTCATATACTGTTCCAGATGTTGCCTAATCAGTTCAGAGGATGGTGAGAATTTGTCACTTCCCTCTCTGGGGTCTATTTTAACCAGTTGTGAGCCCCTCACCAATCTGATAGTCCACCTCTCTCTAACTTGTCCATAAAGAGAGAAGACACTGTCAAACAACCATACTGAAATCCAAGTATACCATGTTCATGGAAGATCTCTGATTTACCTTCTTGTTAACACTTTCAGGTCACCTGGGTTCTAGATCCATTTCTATGACTGACATACTGGGTGATCTTGAGCCATCTTCCCCTTTCTGGATCTCATTTATTTACTCTGTAAAATGAGTTGTATTGGATTAATCACAGAATGATAGAAAGAGTTGTAAGAACTCTCCTGTCTCTACTAGAAGATCCATCAACATTTGGGTGCCCTTCTCTTCACTTGCTGTCCCTCATTCTCCCAGCCTAGGGAGCCCAGAGCCCATTCAGGCTGTTTGACTGGCTTAGAGAGATGGGAGTCACCAGACTTTTTCCTTCTGGTGAAGGAATAAGACTTTACCATTTGTTCTTCCTCTATACCTTGCAGTCATCTAGCACTGTCATTGGACCTACTGATGTAATCTAAGGACTTGTGTCCTTTATCTGCCTCTCTGCTGCCTCCTTGGAACTTCTGGGCTTTTTCTTTCTCCCTAAAGCTGAATTTTCTTTTGTGTGTCCATCTTCTTCAAATTAGAATATGAGCTCCTTGAGGTAAAAGGCTATCTATGGTTTTTTTGTTTGTTTGTTTTTATGATATCCAATTTTTACCTCCATGCTTGGTACAAGGCAGGGAGTACTTAATATTTTTTCATTTATTCATTCATTCATCTCAAGAAGGCATCTAGTCCAATCCATTCTTGAATGAGAATTCTCTCTCCAATATCCTTAGCAATTAGTCATTTATACTTCATCACAGAGTACTCTCTACCAAGACAGCCCATTCAATTTTTTTTTTTTTTTTTTGCAGGGCAATTGGGGTTAAGTGACTTGCCCAGGGTCACACAGCCAGTAAGTGTTAAGTGTCTGAGGCCGGATTTGAACTCAGGTACTCCTGAATCCAAGGCCAGTGCTCTATCCACTGCGCCACCTAGCTGCCCCGGCCCATTCAATTTTGGAAGAGTTGCATGAAAGGAGATTTGGATTTTTTTCTACATTTAGCCGAGATCTGTCTCTCTGAAATGTCAACCCATTGTTCCTATTTTTGTCTGCTGAGGTCAAGCAGAAGTCATCCATTACTGATTGTGTCTTCCCTAAATCTCTTCTTCAGGGCAGATATCCCTATTTCTTTCCATCTCTCCTCCCTAGAGTTGGTCTCAGGTCTGCAACTTTCAGAACTGGACTTTGTACTCCATATTTATATTAATAAGATGAGTTCTAGAACTTTTATCTACTCATCTATCCATTTATTTTCTCTTGGAATACCACCCAGCCAGTAATCAAGAAAGTGTACTACCATGTTTATCAGAATATAACATGTACTATTTTTCTAGGGTAGAAAAGGAGGGAGGGACCTTAAATTTGACTAATTTGGCTTCCACTGCTTTGGAATTTGCCAGGATTGAGTGTTATTCTTTTTAAGAAACATTCTACCCTACTAGTATTGGAATCTTTCATTATATTCTAGAGTCTGTGAAGATAATGTTGACCCTTTCTCATTGTATCACCTCTTCAGAATGGTGCAGGTTTTTAAGATTAAAAAGTATTTTAAGATGAAAAAAGTATCTGAAAGTTTCTTTCCTACCTTCCTTCCTTCCCTTCTTCTTTCCCTCTCCTAATCCTTCCTCCTTCCCTCTTTTTCATTTCTTCCTTTTCTACTTTCCTCTCTCCTTTTTTTATGGCTGGGAAGTGAGGGTTAAGTGACTTGCCCAAGGTCACACAGCTAGTAAGTGTCAAGTGTCTGAGACTGGATTTGAACTCAGGTCTTCCTGAATCCAGGGCCAGTGCTTTATCCACTGTGCCACCTAGCTGCCCCTCTCTCTCCTTTTCTTACTTTTCTTCCTCCTTTATTCAACAAGGCTATATTGCGCTCCCTGTCCTAGACACTGTATCATAAACAGGGGGAAGGAGAAAATAAGCCCCCTGTTTTCAAACAAACTTATGTTTATTTGGAAGTTATCACTAGGGTTTAATAGGTGATGAAGTAGGTAGTTAACATACCCACAGAAAACATTAAGCAGTAATACATTGGTGAATGGAACAGTCTAGATTCCCAGGAATCTCTCTTCCTTCTGTGTGTTTATAGGAGAGAGATATCTGTGGGTTGGGTTGACTTCCTATGGGAAGTGGTGCTTGAGATGGACCTTGAGTAATAATAATAGCTCACATTTATGTAGCATTTTAAGGTTTTTGAAATACTCAATGATCTTTATCTTATTTGATACTCACAACAACTCTATGGAGAAGGTGCTATTATCATCTTCACTTTACAAAGAAACAAGCTCAGAGAGGTTAGCCTAGAGTAACACAGCTAGTAAGTATCTGAGACTAGATTCAAATCTAATTCCAAGGCTAACCCACTAACTATCCGACGGTGCCGTGGTGAGGATGGAAAGGATGCTAGGATGGGGAGAAAAAAAGTGGAGAACATTCTGGGGAGGGAAGCCAGGCAAAGGTGGGAATGAGCCTACTGTTGGCACTTTCTTCCCTAGTTCATTCATTTTCTCTTGGTGAACTCTGAGCGGTGACCTGTGTGTCAGACTGTTGAGTTTGTACTTTATCCTTTGGGTGATGGGGAACCAGTGAATGTTTTCAGGCTGGGGATGAATGGGGTGTAATATTTTATAAATTGGGACTTTTCTCTAATTTAAATGGAACCCTCAGATTCCAGATGGATAAGCCTTGATTTCACTTCCCACCAGTATGGGAGTGACTTTGAATTCTCCCTTAGTACAGACATTTATTTAGAAGCTGGTTGACTTGCAGTAAGAGTCTGTAGAGAGGATTTCTGAAATGAGTGAAAAGTTGGAATAAAGTCCTCTTAGCATTTTCTACCCTGGTGAGGATGGTGTTGTGTGCCCTTATATCTGGTGAAGTCGGGGAGTGTGCTGGACTTGGGATCAAGAGACCTGGCTTTGAATCCAGACTCTGAATCTATAGTCAAGAGTGTGAATCATGGGATTATGCATTTAGAGAATGGAGGTACCTCTAGAGGTAATCTAATTCAACTCCTTTCATTCTATAAATTAGGGACTGAAGCCTCTAGAGCTTTTGAGTTACTGTGCAAGGTGATTTAGGTGGTAAGTAGAATAGTTAGGGTATGAACCTAGGTCCTGTGACTTAGAGGCAGCCAAATGGTGCAATGGGGAGAGCCCTGGACCCTGAGTCAAGAAGACTTGAGTTCAGATCTGGTCTTAGACACTTTACCAGTTATGTGACCCTGGGCAAGTCACTTTACCTCTGTTTGCCTCATTTTCCTCAAAGGGCATAGCCTACCTTACAGTATTATTGTGAGGATCAAATGAGATAATATTTGTAATGTATTTAGTGAAGGGCCTGGCACGTAGTAGGCACTACATAAATGTTTATCCTTTTCCCTTTCCCCTCTGGCTTCAAATCCAGTCTCTTCATAATAAGCCACACAGCTTCAAGCTATCTCCCTTCTTTAAGGATCAGTTTCCTTATCTATAACATGGGGATGTCAGGATGCACTCCTTACCCAAGGAATTATTATGAGGAAAACTCAGCAGTTCAGTGGCCATTTCATCCAACTCAGCCCCTGAAGAATGCCTTGGACCAGAAATCTATGACGTGGTCATCTGCTCCTGCTTTAAAAATGGCTGTGAATGAGAACTCGATGCCTCTGAGAACAGCCCGCTCCACTTCTGGAGGGCTCTGACCATTAAGAGTTTTCAGTCGATACATTACAAACCTCACAGTGTTTGAGAAATAGGAGATGGTATTCCCACAAGCCTATTTATTTTCTCAATCCGGCAATCAGAAGTCAACAAGCCCAAATCTTAGGTCAGAGTAGGATTTTAGGTGATGTTTAAGGGCAATCCCCTTATTTTCTAGAGAAGAACATTTCCATGGAAGTTAGGCGAGGGTAGAAGAAGGCTTGACCAGGGTCACAGAACTAGTCAGAAGCAGATCTGGGAGTATAGTCCAGAGGCCCCCCTTTTTTTTGTCCTTTGTTCTTTAACTCACATCAGGGTATTTACACTAGTCCTTTAACTGGGTCATCAGATCTTTAAAACCAAGGTTGAATGGTCTGCTTGGTCAAGGGTCTGGAGCAAAGACAATCGTTGGCCTTTTTTACACTCAGATTTGAAGGGCCCTGGGCCCTGGCATCAGGGGTCCCCACAGAGCCATTTTCTGATCTTGCAGACATCTCATAAGAGCCACATATGAGCAGGGTTGAGGCTACAACTCTACCAATACCAGGTCTTGGGCTGGCCACTTTCCTAGCACTTGGTTCCTCTTCTGCCAAGTTGGCTTACTCTCTAACTTCTGAATGCCCAGCCTTGAGCCTGCCCTCTTTTATTAGTCTATAATTCACAGACCCATTTAAGGAAAAACAAAAACAAAAACCACTCCTGCTGCTGCTACTTTTTTTGTTGTTGTTGTTGTTATATACCTGATGATTAGGAAAGCAAGATATAACTCTTCTCTTCTTTGAACATGACTTTTTAAATTTCTTTAAAAAAAAAGAGAGGATTGGGTTTAATCTCTGAGGTTCACACCTTCCAACCTTACCATTCTGCATCTTGTGTTCTCAGGTCCTTGTGCTCTAGCTGTGTTTCAAGGTCCCTGTCAGCTCTGACCTTCTCTGTTTTGAGATCCCTTCCATCTCTGACATTCTGTGTTATAACAAGAACCAATATTTATATAATGCCTGTTCCTTAAGACTTACAAAGCACCTTATGCCCCTTATCACATTTGATGATCACAGTAATCCTGTAAGGTACCTTCTGTAGTTATTGTTTCCATTTTCTGGGTGAGGAAAATGAGTCTCAGAGAGATTAAATCACTTTCCTAGTCAATGGCAACCTGAGGCAGGGTCCTATAACAACCTAATCTTAGAATATTACATAAGTGTGAGATATTTTAATATGTTATCAATGATAATAGTGATATAAGTCTTTACAGGCTTAGCAGTTCTTTGTTTTGTGTCCTAAAGCCCCTTCCATTTCTGGAAGTCTTTGTGCTATAATTTTAGTAGTTTTTTTTTTTAATAGCATTTTATTTCTTTCCAATTATATGTAAAGACAGTTTTTAGCATTCATTTTTAGAAGATTTTCAATTCCAATTTTTTCTTCCTCCTTCCTTCTTTCCCCTCCCCTCTTCCTAAAGTGGTAAGCAATTTGATATAAATTATATATGTTGTGCTCTAATTTTAAGGGCCCCTCAAGATCTAACATTCTGTCACTTCCATCTGACTCAGGCAGTGCACTGGGATTGTAGTGAGAAGACCTGGGTTCCAGTTCCGGCTTTGTCATTTAATAGCCATGTGACTTGAAGGCCCTCTGAGCCTTACTTAGTTTCCTTGTCTATATGAGGGATAATAATTTCTGTGTTATCCCGTCACTGAGTTGTTGGGTGGATCAAGTCAGATAAAGTGCTTTATAAATGTAAGTTGGGATTATGAACAGCATTCCTCCTAGCTCTAACATTCAGCGGGTTTAGAATTCTATATGTGTTCTTTGTTTGGAACCATTTGAAATTGACGTGATGTGAATGTGCTGCCCTGTAGGGGAGAAGGGGAAGTGGGTACCAGTGTCTGCCTCTGTCAAAATGGTGGGTGTTTGCTGCATCGGAGAAGATAGCAAGTTCTCTTCTATTGTCATGGAGGTTTGAAAGGCAAGGATTTTTCCTCTCGTCTTTTATTAAAAAATGTATTTTATATTCAGTTTTGAATCCATTTGGCTCCAGTTGGAGAAACACCAGTCTGTCAAAAGAGCCTAATTTTGATAGATTAGCTGCAGCTCAAAGGTGCCCAGCAGGACTTCCCAAGAGCTGTCATGGCACCGATGATTTCTTGATGCATACCGCGTGTGATTAAAGATGTTTGACGTTTCTTAGGCTGTGCTGACTTGAAATCGTATGGCTTCCTTCTTCCTAATAGTTCAAAGCACATTGCCTTCATCATATTAGGGTCTGCAGAGAGGTCACAGGAGATGTGGGGCTTCAGCAATGTCTTGAATCACAGAATGTCAGAGCAAGGAGGGACCTAAGTCATCATTTCACCCCAGCCACTCATTCATCTGAACCCCAGAATGTAGAGGTGACTTTTCCAAGGGCACACAATGAGACTGGTAGAGCCACTGCCCCAGCTCTGACATTTGGTAGCTTTGTGACCATGGACAAATGAATTGACTTTATGGTGCATCTCTTTTCTCGTCTGGAAAATGGGGGCAATGATACTACACAGGCTCATTGTGAGGAAAGGCCCTTATAAACCTTAAAAATTTAAAAAGGGTAGAAGAAGAGGAATCCTTTTCTCAATCCAAGACAAAGCACTCACTTCACATACCTTTCAATACTTCCTCTCCTTAAGGAATGAACTTCCAGGTTATGAAAGTTCAAGATTTAGAAGGGCTGGGAAAAAATGACATATGATTTGATGGAGAATTCTAGAATGTCAGAGCTGGAGGTGACTTTAAAATATAGAGTTTCAGAGTAGGAAGGATACTTAGAACAGAAAACATAGACTACCAGAGAACTTAGAGCTTGGGCTATCAGAGGTGGAAGAGACTTTATATAGTGTCCGAACATAGAATGTCAGAATTTGGAGGGACCTTAGAAATCATTTGGTTCAAACCTCTGATTTGATAGGTAGGGAAAATGAGATCTGGAGAAGGGGAGGTCTCATATTGAATGATCAGTGGTAGATTCAGTACTAGAACCCTGGTCTCCTGTCTCCCAATCTGGGTCTCTTCCATTTTATCCCACTGATTCCCATTGAGCAAGTCCTATTTTAAATCCTCAATAATTTCTGCTGAGCTTTGTACTAGACCTACAGTGATAAGTTTTTTCTTTTCATTTTGTCTTTATTTTTAACTTTAATTTTTAAAATATTAAGCTCCAAATTCTCTCCTTCCTTTTTGCCCCTCTCCTACTCCTTGAGAAGACAAACAGTATGATATCAATTATATGTGTAAAATCATATAAGTCATATTTATATATTAGCCATGGTGGGAAAAACCCAAACCAACAAACCCCAAACCATGAAAAACAAGAAAAATAAAGTGAAAAAAAACCATATACTTCAATTTGCACCCAGAATTAGTTCATCAGTTCTTTCTCTGGAGATGGATGGCATTTTTCATCATGGGTGCTTTGGAATTGTCTTGGATCATTGTATTGCTCAAAGTAGCCAAGTCTTTCATATTTGATCTTCATTATGCTATTTCTGTTATTGTGTATACTGTTCTTCTGTTCTGTTCATTTCACTTTACATCAGTTCATATGTCTTCTCAGGTTTTTCTGAGACCATCCTTATCATTTCTTATGGCACAATGATATTCCATTACAATGATGTAGCACAACTCGTTCAGCCATTCCTCAATTGTATCCCCTTAATTTCCAATTCCTTGCCACTCCAAAAAGAGCTGCTATAAATATATTTGTACATATTGGTCCTTTTCCTTTTCTTTGATCTTGTTGGGGTACAGTAGTAGTAATAGTATAGCCCTTTGGGCATAGTTCTAAATTGTTCTCTAGAATGGTTGTACCAGTTCACAAGTCCAGTAGTACATTATTGTACCTATTTTTCCACATCCTTGCCAGTATTTATCATTTTACATTTCTGTCATTAGTCAATCTGATAGGTGTGAGGTGAGAACTCAGAGATATTTTAATTTGCATTTTTCTAATCAATAGTAATTTAGAGCATTTTTTCATGTGACTACTGATATCTTTGATTTCTTATTCTGGAAACTCCCTGTTCATATCCTTTGACCATTTATCAATTGGGGAATGACTCTTATTTTTCATAAATTTGGCTCAGTTCCCTATATATTTGAGAAATGAGGCCTTTATTATCAGAGAAACTTACTGTAATATCCCCTCCCCCAGTTTCCTGCTTTCCTTCTAATTTAGGCTGCATTGCTTTTGGTGATGAGTGTTTTGAAAAGAAGGTATATAGCCCTGATGTCAAAGATACACAGTGTATGTATAACATCTAGTTCAGTACCTTGAACATAGTAGGTACATAATAAATGATTGTTGGATTAAATGTAGATTTCTCTCTCCCTCATTCTCCTTCTCCCTTTCCCTCCCTCCCTCCCTCCCTCCTTTTCTCTCTCTCGCTCTCTCTGTCTTTTCTCTGTCTCTCTGTCTCTTTGTCTCTGTCTCTGTCTCTGTCTCTGTCTCTCTCTCTCTCTCTCTCTCACACACACACACACACCCACACACACACTCCAGAAAACAAGATAGTACTTAAAACCAGCCCTAGATTTTATAGTTTGAACTTTATATGTTGTTGGAAATCAAAGAAAAACCAGAAGTGACTGAAGGGTAAAGTCATTAGGGAAGGCTTATTGGAAGGAGGTGATGCTTGAATAGATAGCATTTTAATCAGAGGAGACAAGGCAGAGGGTATTCCAGGTCCAGAGAGTAAATGAGATGTGTAGACAGGAACAGAGACTGGATGTTTAAAGAAGGGAGTAGCTAAACTCTCAGGAAAGATATATGTATATTCGTAGTGGTTTTTCCCTTGATGGTAATAGAGAAGTTTGGGAAAGGGGAGAGTTTGGGAGTTCTGCTTTAGAAATGTCGAGTTTGCGGGGCAGCTAGGTGGCGCAGTAGTTAAAGCGCCAGCCCTGGATTCAGGAGGACCTGAGTTCAAATCCGACCTCAGACACTTGACACTTACTAGCTGTGTGACCCTGGGCAAGTCAATTAACCCCCATTGCCCCACAAAAAAAAAATGTCGAGTTTGCGATTTGTACTGGACATTCATTTCTAGATATGTGAGTAAGGTGGTTGGTAATGTAAGACTGGAGCTCAGAAAGAGGTTAGGGCTAGATATAGAGATCTAGGAATCATCTTCATGAAGATGATAATTGATCACATAGGAGGTAATCAGATTAGCAGAACAGAAAGTATAGAGGGAGAAGAGGGACCTAGGTAGAGCCTTAGGAGACACCCACATTAGTTGGCACAGCCTGGGTGAAGATCCAGCAAAGGAGACTGAGACTAAGAAAGAATAATCAAACAGGAGGGCAGCTAGGTGGCATATTTTATAAAGCACAGGCCCTGGATTCAGGAGGACCTGATTTCAAATTCGACCTCAGACACTTGACACTTACTAGCTGTATGACCTTGGGCAAGTCACTTAACCCTCATTGCCATGCCCCCCCAAAAAGAATCAAACAGGTAGGAGAAGAACTATTAGAGAACAGTGTTTGAAGAGACCTCAGAAGCCATCCAGTCCACCTGCTGTTCCTCTACAATATAGCCAATGAGTAGTCACACAAACCTTCCTTTGATAACATCTGGTAAACTTGAATCTACCACTTCTCAAAGTGGCCTATTCTATTTCTGGATAGCTTTCATTTCTAGGAATTTTTTCTTTCTATCAAACCTAAATCCACCTCCTTAAAAACTTGTTCTTAGGTCAGCCTTCAGGGGCTACTCCCTCCTCTGTATGACAACCCTTCAGAAATGTAGAAGCTACCGTTGCCCCCTTACCTGCGCTTGCACCCAAATCTTCTCCAGGCTAAACATTCCTGGTTCTTTAGCCAGTCCTCACCTGATCACAAAACCCTCCATTATCTTGGTCAACCTTCTTTGGACACTCTTCAGTTTATCAACAACTTTCCTAAAATGTAGCCACAGAAATTGAACACAGAGCTCCATATGTGGTCTGAGTAGAACTACATAGAGGAGGATTCTGATCTCCCTCATCCTGGACACTTTGAGTATCAATACAGCCTGATATGTGTTCAGTTTGGAACTATATTTAGGTCTAGATGCCATGTTTTAGGAAGGGTATTGACCTAGAGGGGACTCAGGAACCTGAAATGGCAACTGAGATGGCAGGTAGAGGTAGGGCTGGTGGTCAGTTGAAAAAAACCTCATATGTTTTAGACTTTTTGGTGGGGGGGCAATGAGGGTTAAGTGACTTGTCCAGGGTCACACAGCTCGTAAGTGTCAAGGGTCTGAGGCCGGATTTGAACTCAGGTCCTCCTGACTCCAGGGCCGGTGCTCTATCCACTGCGCCCCCTAGCTGCCCCCCAAATCTCCTATGTTTTTGCCCAAGAAAAACCTTGAAGGAGAGGCGATTGCTCTTTTCAGCTCTCAGAAGGGTATTTCTGGGGCAGGGAGCAGATTTGTGCTGTGGCAGCCTAGAAGACAGAACTGGGACTAATTGGGGGATGTGACAGTGGGGCCGTGTGATGGAAGGAAGTCAAGTTCAAATACCACTTCTACCACTTTTTACAGTCACACCCTCTCAGGCCTTCCATTTTTTAACCTAAAATATGAGAGGGAATTCGGGTTTCAGGTTGGGGTAGCACAAGAGAGCCTCCTGAGGTGCCTTCCTTTTCTAAGATTTTGTGGCTCTCTTTGGCAGCCGCATCATCTCCCTAAGGCCCTAGATGTTTTTTCTATTTTTTTCCACCTCTAATATTCTCTAAACCTAGCACTTGAAAGCCTCATTATTCTTGTCTGGCCCATGAGTGGGGCCATGGTGGGGATTTTAAGGCAGAGAGGAGGATCAAGGATTGGGGGAGGAGAACAAGATGGTGTTAAGCCAGTGTTGGAGAGATCTTTGGGCTCCATGTAGTGAGACATGGACTTCACCTTACCCTCAGTTTTTCCAGTGTCTAAACTGAGCAACTGTAGACCATAGGATAATTTTCCTTTAAGAGATATGATTCTCTCTTCATCTTGTCCCCATGTGCCTAATCCAGACAGGATATTTCTTTATGAATCAAGGGACAGACAAGAGCTGGACTAGACTTCCAGGAGAGGGTATAGGTCTGAAATGACTGGTCCTTATCCATTATATCCAACATTATAGGTTCTCATTCTTCTCTCTCCCAGAATGTTTTTGGTTCATAAGCTTCCCTGACCCACTCTCTGCTCTGCCAGCACCAAACGACCTGACAAGACAAAGGCAGCCTAGCTCAATCAGGCAATATCCATGCCCAAGAGAGCTTTTGTGGGAGACTAGGCACCGATGTCCCTAACCCAAGGGAGTATGGCCCCTTGACTCCTCCTGTCCCCAGGCCCATTTAGATTCCTGCCCCACCTCCCTGCCTTGCTAACACCTTCCTTCATGATCTTCCCTCCTCCTTCAGCTCAGAGCAGCTCCCCGGCCAGGGTAGTGTATGCTGGGCTGGGAGCAGGGAGTGCTGAGCTCTGGTCTCCATTGTCGTTAGACTGAGCACTTTGAGAACAGTGTCTGTATTTTGCCTTTTTTTTGTATCCCCAGCACTTAGCACAGTGCCTAGCACAGAATAAGTGCTTAATAAATAAATCCTTAGTGACTGATTGTCACTTCTTTGACGTGTGCCCCTGAGTGAGGCCGCTTTGGGCCTCTGTTTCCTCATCTACAGAAAGGGAATAATAGCCCTTGTATTACCTACCTCACAGGGCCATGGGGGAGGAAAGCCTTTGATTAGGCGTCATAGAACTGGGAGCTAGTATTACTTTTGTTATTCTCTTTCCAGGACTCTGTCCTGCCCTTTGTAGTGTTGGAGCAGCAGTACTTAAAGTGACAGGTTATAGAGATTCAAACCTAGGGCTCTCTTTCAGACCTTTCCACCCCCAGCCTCCCAAGGTGGATGGACCATTTATAGAATCCTAGGATTTAGAACTGGAAGTGACTTTAGCAAACATTTATTCCAAGTTTTTCATTTGTTTATAGATGGAGAAACTGAGGCACAGGGAGGATTAGGGAATTGCCTAGTGTCATACAGATAGTAAGTAGAAAAACAGGATTCTGACCCAGGTGCCCTGAGTCCAAATCCACTGGGGATGGATGTGTGAGTGGTAAGGACGACCTCCTTCTTCTCAAGGGCATCTCTGCCCCCCCCCCATACACAGTAGCACTCTTTCCCTAATACCTGCATCTTACTGTGCCTCCTGGGAGCCAGGGTTAGCTCTTGGGACAGATGGCAGGCTGGATTTTTTTCTCCCACAGCACAGGGGAGTCTTTGCCCCATGGCGATGAAGGAGAGAAGAATCACAGAATTATAGAATTCCAGCATTAGAAAGGATCTTACAGTTGTCATTCAGGAGGAGAAGGGCCTGACAAAGAACAGGCCTGTCATAAATTGGAACAATAAAACAGAAGTGATCTCAATGCCCAAAGAGTCTGAGTCGTGTCAGAAGACGACAGTGTATCCAACATGGTCATCCAGCCATCAGAGTGTATGGGGGAATTCACCACCTCCTGAATCCACCCTTCCTACTTTTAAACAGCCTGAATTATTAGGAAGGTTTTTTTCCCTACCTCAAGCATAAAGTGACCAAACAGAATAAAGCTAAGCCATTCCCTGTGCCAGCCCTTTGTACCTGAAGACAGTTGTTATGTCCTCCCCCTTGTCTGCCCTCCACCAGGAGTGTGAGGAAGAGGGAAAGGAGGTGGGGAAGACAGCAGACAGGAGCAGAGATTGAGGAGAGGAGTGGGGTTGATTGAGGTGGGAGGAGAGAAAGCTGTTGGGGTGGGGGTGGGAGGAAGGGGGAGGGATGGAAGGAAAAGGGGCCGAGAGGAGAAGGAGGGAACAAGGAGTGTGCAGAGAAGAGGGGAGGAAGGGGAGACATAGTTGGGATAAGAAAGAAGGAGACATGGGGGGAGGGAGGGAGGTTTACAGATGCTGCTTAAAATGCCAAGTTAATGGAAGAGAGGTGTTTGTTATTCCTTGAGGGAAGATTATATGTTGTGTGTTTGAAAGTGATTCCAATGCTAACCAGGGTGAAGAAGCCTCAGGAACAGCTGACCTCAGGCATTTTCTCCAGGGCTGTTGTGTGAGTTTACTCAGTGATAGGAAACACCCCCAGCTACAGCTCCTTGACCCCTGTGCTTGTTGGGTGCTGGGTGACATTGGCCAAGGAGCCTCCTTGGTGTACATCTCATCTTCAGTATCACAGATTGGGGCTTCCTGAGAGCCAAAGCTATTTGTTTCTCCTCAGCCCAGGGCCCCTGGAGGGCAGGAGCTGTGCCCTTCCTCAGCCCAGGGCCCCTGGAGGGCAGGAGCTGATCACTCCCTCAGCCCAGGGGTTCTCTGAGGACATCAGCTGTTGCTTCTTTCCTCTGTCTTTCCTGCCATGGCTAGTGTAAGCCTTAGTGTGTGGCACACACTCATCTGCATTCGCCCTGTGCCAGACAGATCTTTTTAGGTCACGCTGCCCAATCTCGTTGCTTTGTAGAAGCTCCCCAGGGCTTGACAGCCACAGTCATGGTGTGGGAGTCACTAACCATGTTTTGTACTCACCGGTCCCTCTCGTTTCAGCCACCCAGATCGATCCCTCTGACCTCCAGGAGCTGTTCCAGGACACATCGGCAAATGTCTTTCGAATCAACTCCAATGGTGCGTAGAAAGCCCAGGTGTCTGCTCTTGTCCCCCGGAGCCTTTGAATGGTTTAATCTGCACTGTGCACCTGCTGCCCATCAGGCCAAGCCTGGCTGCTGGGGACAGCCGGAAGGGTCGTCTGATGTGGGCATAGAAGGGCCCCTCGGCTCAGGCTCAGGCCCAGCTCGGGTTTAGCTCATGGACCTGGAGCCCTGGAGCTCAGCACAGTAGATTTGCAAGATTGGGACTGAGCTCAAGAGTCAGAGAATAGGGATAAGGGGTCGAGGAACAAGAGTCGACAGGCCCATGTCAGGGCTCAGGAGACCTCCTGGGTTCACATACCTGGAAACTCAGAACTTAGTGTCATCCAATCATGAGGCAGCATCATGGATCAGGGAGAAGGAAGGCTGGGGGTGGGCAAGGAGGGCCCAGCCTTCATAAAGGACCAGACATTGTCCTGTTTCTTTCTGTCCTAGAGCTCTTGGCAAGGGCTTGGTAGCAACCAGGGCAGATATGGTACCTATCCTGTGTAGAGGAAGGTCCCTTTTCTTTGAGTAT
The DNA here is from genome assembly GCF_019393635.1 of Dromiciops gliroides. NCBI lineage: Eukaryota > Metazoa > Chordata > Mammalia > Microbiotheria > Microbiotheriidae > Dromiciops > Dromiciops gliroides. Next base: position 82,266,172 of record NC_057861.1, read on the forward strand.
CCATCTAAGCCTATGAGAGTTTTCTCTATTATCACCAGACTCTGGGTTCTTTCGACATGAACAGGGATAGATAAGAGAGCCTGGATAATGACAATCCACGGAGAATCCAACCCCGCATTTCAACTTCTAAAACAGGGACTCATAACAATGAGGAGTTTGAAGGGACCCTCGAAGCCCAGAACTTCAATCCTATGTAGAACATCCATCCCTGACAAGTGGTCATCAGCTTCCTTCCACTTGAAGATCTTTAGGGAGAGAGAGCTCACTTCACTGCCCCATAGAGGCTAGATTCTAGGAGCTCAGAGTCTTTGGGAAGCAGGCCTGCTGTAACCCCTCTTTCCAGCTGCCTCACTGAGTCAGTGAGCTGACTGTGGTAGATGCTCACATTATATATCCACACCTTCCTCTCCTGCTCACATCTCTTACTCTTGTTCCTGGCAGTGACCTCCTTGGAACAGAACTTCCGATCTCTGGGTACTGCAGGTGACACCCTGGAGCTGCGCAATGGCCTGTAAGTACCCCCTTCAAGTTGGGAGGGGTTTTAGGTGTGTGCATTGTCCCCCTGGGTTGTAAGCACGAATGTAGCTGATGCCCAACATCCATGTGCATATGGATACCTATACCCATCTCTCTGCCCCATAAACACAAGCCTCAGGTATGCCTACACTAACATATGATACACATACTCAAACACATGGGGACTTGTGTCACTTGCAAGTGGGGCATTTATTTTTTTTTTTCAGGCAAATTGCTATATAGTCACCACCCTTCTACACATGACCTATCCCAAATTATACTTGGGAAATTGATTATTTGAACCCAAATGTAAATCTTTACTTTAAAAAAATAGATTTTATTGACATATTTTGTTTGTAGGTCATCTATATTTCTTCCTATCTCCCTTTTTCTCTCCCAGAGAACCATCCCTTATAACACAGATTTTTTTAAAGAAGAGGAGTAATATAAAACATTAGCCAATTAGTACATCAAAAAAAATATGCCCTTATATATAATGTCACACCCATTTGGACTCCCTACCTCTGCACAAGATTTGTAGGAGATATAAGACTTTTATCACTATTCATTTTCACCTTATTAGATTGAGCACAATATTCTGGCCTGTCATGATTGTTTTGATTAGTTAGTCTTTAGTTCCTGGCACGATACCTGGCCTATAGCAAGCACTCAAGAAATAGGTGTTGAAGAAAATGGAATTAATTTATCTCCTCCTCACTACCAGCTTTGTGTCATCTGAGAATTTAATTAGTGTGCCTTCTATGACTTTTTTCTTAGTCCTGTATAAAAAATATTAATTAGCACAGGGCTAGATAGATTCCTGGGGCACTCCACTGCAGACCTCCTTCCAAGTTGGCATTGAGCCATTAATAACTGCTCTTTGAGTCCAGCCATGGAATTAGTTCTGATCAACTTTGAATCCATTTAATTGTATGACATTCTAGCCCACATCATAGCACAACATGCCTTCTCCAAATTTTATGGTACCCGATCTTTCAAAGATTTCTAACAATGGCTCAGCAATAATATCTGCCATTTCTTTTAGTTTCATAGGTTGTAGCACCCTTGGGCCAGGTGATTTGAACTCCTCTAGGACAGCTGTGAGGTCTCATATTATCTCCTAACTTATCATGTAAGGGCAGGTAGGTGGTGCAGTAGATAGAGCACTGACCCTGAAATTGGGAGAACTTGAGTTCATCACCTCAGACACTTACTAGCTGTGTGACCCTGGGCAAGTCACTTAACCCCAATTGCCTTAAACATCCAGGGCCATCTCTAGTCATCCTGATCTATATCTTGACACTGGACCCAGCTGGCTCTGGAGGAGAGAGTGAGGTTGATGACCTTGCACAGACCTTCCTCACTTAAATCCAATTCAGTGCAAATCATGACATCTTTTCAAGAATGAAGGACAAACAACAACAGCAGCTTATCATGCATATTGTAACCCTTTTAATCCTGTCCTTTCTTGGCCATTCTCTGTGGCAGAGGAAACAACAGTAGAAGAAGAGTCCTTGTTTTGAGTGGGCGTCGGAGCTTTAGGCTGAAGAGCTTGGGACTCATTGGAGAGTGATGGGAGGACAGGGAATTCAGTTAGTTCTACACTACCTATGTGATTCTTACCTTTCCCCATACTTTTATGGAGAAAATGAGAGAACTGAGTGATCTTCTCGCTATGCTTGGTAATCAATATCCTAGTCAGCCCGAATAGAGTTCTCAAAATCGAAGTTGTTCAGCTACTTCTCTGAATATCCACACCTATCTTTCTGAACAACTTCCCCTTTTCCTGGTTCTCAAAATTGCTTCTCTTTGTATTTCAAGAATTTAATTCCATGGAATTTCCCATATCTTCTGGGCTAACTTCTCTACGGAATTTTGGTCTTTCAGATCTTCCCTAGCCCTTCTATAAACCCTCTGAATTCTGCTCTTGCCAAAGCTAGAATGTTTGTCAGCCTCTTCCTTACTTTCCTCTCCTCAATCACAAATTCTAAGATGAAGTGGTCATTTCCCTCTGAAGTTCCCATCATGTTCACCCCAGCAATCAATTCTTCCTTGTTGGTGACAATCAGATCAAGAATAGATTTTCCCCTGGCTGATACCCCTTCTTTGGAAAGGAAATTATCATTAAGGCACTTCTTGGAATTACTAGTTACTCTGCTGTGTGTGTGTGTGTGTGTGTGTGTGTGTGTGTGTGTGTGTGTGTGTGTGTGTGTGTGTGAGAGAGAGAGAGAGAGAGAGAGAGAGAGAGAGGAGAAGGAGGAGGAGGAGGGGAAAGGGAGAGAGAGAAAAGGAAGGGGGAGAGAGAGACAAGGACAGAGAGACAAAGAGCACAGATTTCTGCATGCTGGCAGACTTCCTTCACTAACCCATCTTGTTTCTGAGCTGGAATTGTGACTTATTTCTCAAGCTCTGTTTCTATTCCTCTTTTGGTCCATGCGGTCTCTGATAGACTCTGATGACAATATCGGAGGGATGGGCAGACCGAGCTGGTGTTCCCCTTCAGGCCTCCTCAAGTTAACCATGGTGGAAAGACCACTGTTTTATCCACCAGAAGACCTGGGTCCAAATGTGGGGCCCGAGTGACCTTTGTCAGGTCCCTTGCCTTGGGCCTCTGAGAATGTTGGTCCAGGTTATTTCCAAAATCAGTTCTAGCTCAAAATCCTATGATCCTTTGACTTCAAGCCCAGTGTTCCTTCTACCAGGGAGGCTTTTCATCAGGTACACACACACACACACACACACACACACACACACACACACACACACACACACACACACACACACACACCTGGAGTCGGGTAGTTTCTTGTGCTTTGACCCTGACTAGCCTGCCGCTGAGTCTGATAGAGGGATTCATTCATGCTTGCAGACAATGATTTGGATTCAGTTTGGGGGCTTAGGATGGGGTTTCTAGGCCAGGATACTCAGCACTGAAGCCAGCCCCCTTCCACATCAAACTGTACTTATTCCAAACTGTATTTGACCCTTCTGGACCAACAGTAGATAACAGCAGAGTAATAAAGTTTGAACAGGAGAAGCCAATGAGTAAAAAAAAAAAATATTCCTCTACAACCAGGAACTCTGGCTAGCCCTGAATCTAACCCAAGCCCTAGTTTGACTTTGTGACTGTACAGCATCTGACTCTACCAAAACCTGCTTAGCACTTCCTGGGGAGTCCCTAATAAATAGGTCCCTAAGCTTATCTTTTCATTAAGTTGATTCCAAAGTAGTTTAGTGGCAAGTCTACCAAGCTGGAAATAGAAGACAATTTCTAATGCCTGTGATATGACTTCCTTGTTGTCTGTCAGTTGGTGCATGTTGTTTTCCTCTTGGAACCTCAGGATCCTCATCTGTAAGGGGAAGAAATTGGATAGATGATCTTTTAGGACTTTTCTTACTTTCTCTGACTTTTTACTTGGCTTCTTTTAGCTCAGGGCAGGGGTCATTTCTTACCTAAACTACATATCCTCTACTGCTTAAGTGTTCTGCATGAATTCTTTCCTTCCTTCCTTCCTTCCTTCCTTCCTTCCTTCCTTCCTTCCTTCCTTCCTTCCTTCCTTCCTTCCTTCCTTCCTTCCTTCCTTCCTTCCCTCCCTCATGCACATATGTACACACATACACATGTACATATCACCAGCTTGCATCTCTGAAATACTTTCAAATTAATAAAGCCATATGCTTACAACCCCTCTGTGAGGTAGGTTGCAAAAGTATCATTTTCCCCAGTCTATAAATGAATGAATTCAAGTTCTGAGTGTTATAGGACCTTGTCCAAGGTCACATAGCTAGGAAGGGGCCACCCTGAGGTTTGAGTGTCCCAGCTAAGATTAGAATCTAGGGCTTCTGATTCCATATCTTATATTTGTACTGCCCTGTCTTAGATAAACATGAATACATTGATAGAAATATATGTAATCTATGTATAGAAACATACTCAAATATATACATAAATCACCCCATATACATGCAGAACTAAATCTACATGCATGATGTATAATGCAAACACACAGTTATTGTTATCATAAATGTGCTTATATACACACAGAAGCATACATGCACAGGTACACATACACATACACACTATGGTAGCCTGGCCAGTACTGGGGGTTGAAATGAAAAACAAAAATGAAAATAGACAGCCTCAACCATGACAAAGTGCAGGGAACCCCCAGAGAACTCTTCTGCAGAAAAAAAAAAGTTTTAGTGTTTGGGCAACTTTGTTGCCTGTAATGAAAATGTCTCTGGACCCTGTTCTGCTGTCATGGATACATGAAGATCGTTTGTCAGCCGCAGAGGCTGACGATTGGGCTGGGGGCCCTGAAGGGAGAGAGAGGATGAGAGGGGCCAGGAAATTGCTTATAACAACAGCCATCCGTCACTGTTAGGTTGGCTCCTGCACTCCCTGGAGATTTTTCCAGGAGGGTTTTTCTCAGGCCTGACGTTGCGATAGGTCTACAGTAAATAGCATTTCTGTCTTCTTCATGGCATGTGACTGGGAGGTTGTGACTCCCGTGTAACATACTTCTACACTTTCCTCTACTGTTCTGCCAGTGATGATGAGGGAAGTGGGAGGGAACCATCTTGGGCCTTTTTTTCATCCCTTCCTCAAGTGCTGGTTTGACCGAATCCTTATTGGGATACAAATCTCTGTATGAGTGGGTAGGCCTGAGGGCAAAGAAGCAGCGAAGTACTGTTGGTAGAATTCTGGCTACTCAGTTATAAGAGACCTGAAAGGTCATCTGCTACAGTCTCCTGCCCAATTCAGGAAACTCTCTCTCTCTTTTTTTTTTTTTTGCAGGGCATTGAGAGTTAAGTGATTTGCCCAGGGTCACACAGCTAGTGAGTGTTAAGTGTCTGAGGCTGGATTTGAACTCAGGTCCTCCTGAATACAGGGCCAGTGCTTTATCCACTGTACCACTTAGCTGCCCCCAGGAAACTCCTTTAAGTTCTGTGTGAATACCTCCAGTGCTGGGGAAGTCACTACCCTTCAGGGATAGCCTACACAATTGTGGCACAGATAAAATTTTTAGAGTTCTCCTTATCCTCCTTTTAATGCCCTTCCTATCAAGTGGTATTTCCTAGGACTGAAAACACAGTATTCCAGGTGGAGTCTGACCAGGTCAGAGGACAGTGAGAATATCACCTCCTTTCTTTGGATATGTTGATGGAGCTATAGTTTCATGAACAGTGATACCCCTTCCAACAATTTGATTGATGCCCTTGTCATCCAGGTGACTTTTCCCATGTCCTCTCCTCCTGGAAGTCCTTTTCAAGGGACCACCCAACACCTTGGGGGCCTTGTTGTTCCTGATGTTATAAGGAAACCAATGGCACACTCTGGCTCGTACAAGTAAATGGGATGCAGCCTGTGATCTGAGTCAAGAGCAACAAAGGAAAGGAACCTATTAGAAAGTTCTCTGGAAAGATTTCTGTTTTGGGAACTCTTCTGAGCAGAGGAGGAAGCTGGACTCTCTCCCACATGGGCTGACGCTTGTTTATTTAGCTTCACTCAAGTTAGAGCTAAGAGTTCCGATGATTTTGAATAGGCCTACGTGGTAACTTACATGTAAGCAGAGTCCATCTGGTCAATCACAGGTGGCCCATCATCATATGGGCAGATTTCCCGGCTGGGCTATGATGTATATCTTTTTTCAAAGAAGATCATGGATGTAAAGCACTTCCCAATCCTTAGAGTCAACTCTAAATGCCAGCTATTTCTAATGATGTTGTTTTGTTGTTGTTGCTGTTACAGATCACCCAGGGATGAGCCAGAGACAGCTTTGCCTGGAGGCAGGGGGCTAGGCCTGGGGAGGTCATTGGGAAGAGTCTGATCTCAGGTCCTTCTGTTTATTGGCTTGAAAATGACTACTTCATGAAGTCAGCTACTAGGTATCTCCTGTAGTGCCTATGTCAAGTCCTAATGGTTATAGGTGCTAAGCAGTATTTAGTGCTGACCTAACAATGTAAAGTCCATAAGTACCCCAGGATTCGAAGATGGTACAATGGTTATTTTTTTAATGATGCAATGGCTATTGTGCTGGACTTGGAGTCAGGAAAACCTGAATCCACACCCTGCATCAGACACTTACAAGCTGTGTGACCCTGGTCAAGTCACTTAACTTCTGTTTTCCTCAGTTTCCTTCTCTATAAAATGTGGATAATAATAGCATCTACCACAAGGGGATGTTTGTGAGGATTAAATGGAATAAAATACGTAAAACACCTTCAAAAACCTTATATAAACGCTGTCATCACCACCATCATCATCATTTTACCTGCTTGAAGTCAAAGGACTAGAACAAAGCACATCACATTCCCTGGTGTTGTTTCTAGCACTAAGGTTTATGATTTTGTTAGACCAACAGCTTAGCCCTCCCTACAACTGAGGTACCACCTGCTTTCTTAGCAATCACACAACTGTGAATGCTTTTACGAAGGCTCTACTTATTTAAGTCTTCATTAATTAAACAATCTGGGATTGCAGCAATCTTTCTCATCTCTCAGTTTCTTTTCCTTTGCATCAATAGAGAAATAGGATGCAGGATGAAGGAGATGACAATTCTGTTGGCATCTTTCTTGGTCAGAACCCATCTGGAATATTCTCTTCAGTTTTGGGCATCACATTTTAGAAAGGACATTTATAAGCTAGAGCAAACCCTCATCTTCCCTCTTCTTTACTTCCTTCCTCTCTTGTCCCCTCTTCTTTCTTTCCCCTCCCTCATCCATCATCATCAGAAATTCCACAAATAATTCAAATTCAGTTCCTTCTCCCCCTTCAGTCCCTAACAGGATAAAAGGCCTAGAGGGTCTGAGACGATGGAGGATCATTTGCTCCCTGTTAGCAGTTTAATGGTGGGTTTTTAAAAATTGTTGTTATCAGGGGCAACTAGGTGGTGCAGTGGATAAAGCACCGGCCCTGGATTCAGGAGGACCTGAGTTCAAATCCGGCCTCAGACACTTGACGCTTACTAGCTGTGTGACCCTGGGCAAGTCACTTAACCCCCATTGCCCCACAAAACACACACACACACACACACACACACACACACATGCGCGCGTGCAAATATTGTTATCTTGTTTTATGGATGTGCTTCCTGGACTTACTTGCCAACTGTTCCAAATGGACATTCTACCACAAGAGGTACCAGTCCTGCTGTTTTCCACCCTGGTAAGATCCAGCTGGCGTGTAGTGTTCAGATCTGGGTATCACATTTAAGAGATTCACTGCTATCCTCAAGGATTCCGACCAGAAAAGTTATGGGATTCAAAATGAAGTAAGAAGGGGATTGGTTGAAAAATAGTGTTGTGCTAGATTTGAAGTAAAATCATTGTGGGTTCACATTCTGGTTCTGCTGTTTGTTGACTGGGCAACCTCAGGCAAATCACAAACTCGATTTCTATAGGATAATAGACCTAGAGTGAGAAGGTACCTTAGAAGCTGTCCAGACCGATTCCTGGAATTTACAGATTAGGAAACTGAGTAAGTCACACTGAATGTGTGTGGGAGAGAAGAAGTTTGGAAACTGGTATTCTGATTCCAAATATGGTTTTCTTTCCACTAGACCAAGAGTTATTAATGTATGTATGTATGTGTGTATCTGTCTGTGTGTGTAGAGAAAGAGAGATATACAGACAGAAGAAAACACAGAGACAGGAGAAGAGACAAAAAGGGAAAGGGAAAGAGAAGAGACAGAGAGAGAAAGGAGACAGAAAGGAAACAGAGACAGAGAGAAAGGAGACAGAAAAAGAGAGAACAAAGAAAGAGGAGAGAGACAGAGACACACACACAGACAGAGAAAAAGGACACAGAGTAAGGATATATATATATATAGAGAGAGAGAGAGAGACAGAGAGAGACAGAGAGAGAGACAGAGAGAGAGAGAGAGAGAGAGAGAGAGAGAGAGAGAGAGAGAGAGAGAGAGAGAGAGAAAGAGACAGAGACAGAGACAGAGACTGCTTTGGCAATCTGGTGAAGCCTGTAGATTCCTTCTCAGGATAATGTCTTTGAGTTGGGTATGGGCAGCTAGGTGGCTGGGTGAATAGAGTACCAGGACTGTAGTCAGGAAGACCTGAGTTAAAATCTGACTCAGACACTGACTAGCTATGTGATCCTGAGCAAGTCATTTTAACCTCTGTTGGCCTTAAACTACTGGAGAAGGAAATGGCATGCTCCAATCTCTTTGCCAAGAAAACCCCATGAACAATATTAGCGTGCTGCTAGGTTTACAGGGTCACAAAGAACCAGACATGACTGAATGACTAAACAACAATAACAGCAACAGTGGTGGTACACAGCTGTAGTCCCTGCTGTTGGGGAGGCTGAGTCTGGTGGATTGCTTGAATTCAGCGGCTCTGGGCTACAGAGGGCTACAGTCAGTCAGGTATCTACACTAAGCCTGGTACGCATATGATGAGCTCAAGGGAGTAGCAGGTAACAGACTATCTAACTGAGCATTAAACTCACCCAGGGCAAAGAAACAGATTTGGCTCTGGCTGTTGGTGGAATCCTCTTCACTTCCTTTTAGTCTGGGCAAGAAAGAGGCCCAATCTCCTTCAACCATTCTGGACTTCAGTTTCTTTTTTAAATATCTTTTTTTTTAGGGCAATGAGGGTTAAGTGACTTGCTCAGGGTAACACAGCTAGTGTCAAGTGTCTGAGGTTGAATTTGAACTCAGGTCCTCTTGAATCCAGGGCTGGTGCTTTATTCACTGTGCCACCTAGCTGCCCCCAAGAGACCTAAGCTCAAAAAAAGTGATTAAATATATAAAACAAATGAATAGCATTACAGAGGAAACCAGTTATATTAAAACAGATGTATTTCCCCCCAATCAGGTTCACAACCCCACCCCGAAATCTGTCTATGGACTGGACCTCAGCTTAAGAACCCTTACGCTAGACTGTGCTACTTCTCAAGGAATGGGGTGGATTTCTGACGTCCTCTTCAGGTCTTCATTCTGGATTCTCTAACTAGGATCCTGAGATCTGGGGTTAGGTAAGCCAGAGGCAAGAGGGAACTGAGCCTTATGTCCAAATATCTGGCTGTTCTACAGGACTAGGACCAAAGAGGGGATGGTCCAGGGAGGTAGGTTTCACTCATTGTAAGGAAGAACATCTTAATGAGCTTTTCCATAGTGGGATGGGCTGCCTTGGGAGTCAGGGAACACTCTACTCTGCCCCCAGAGTTCATAAAGTTATAGAAGATTCTAATAGGAAGGAATACAGAGTGTGGGGTGTCAGAGTTGGAGATAAACAGAGAACATCAAGCATAGTCATGCCAATAATTCACATTTAAGATTTTTTTAAAAAGCATGTTTTCCAGGGCAGCTGGGTGGCACAGTGGATAAAGCACCGGCCCTGGATTCAGGAGGACCTGAGTTCAAATCCTCAGACACTTGACACTTACTAGCTGTATGACCCTAGGCAAGTCACTTAACCCTCATTGCCCCCCCCCAACATGTTTTCCTTAAAACAATGCTGTGAAGTAGCTAGTGCATATTTTAATCTCTCTCCACTTTTTACAGATGAGGAAACTGAGGTTCAGAGCCAGTAAATGATGGTTAAAGGTTACACGACTGTGAAGAGGAGGGCTGGGCTTTGAACTCAGGTCTCCCGATACCACATTTTGCCATATTTCTGCCCATATTGCTGAAAGGGACCTTAGAGACCATCCAATCCTCACTTACAATTTAGAAACAAAAGGGCTTGCACTTCCAGCACCCACGCTTGCTAGCTGTTTATGATCCTGGCCAAGTGACTTCCTGTCTTTGAGTTTCCTAATCTCAGTTTTCTTATTGGCATTATCTTGCTTGCCCTGCCTACCTCCCCTAGTTGTGGGGAAGCTAGAAAGTGATTTGTAAAAATGTGAGTGCTTTGGGGCAGCTAGATGGTTGTGCTCAGATAGATAGAGCACCAGGCCTGAAGTCAGAAAGACTCATCTTCTTGCGTTCAAATCCACCTTGAGACATCTACTAGCTATGTGACCCTGGGCAAGTCATTTAACACTGTTTGCCTCAGTTTTCTCATCTGTAAAAATGATCTGGAAGAGGAAATGGCAAACCAATCCAGTATCTTTGGCAAGAAAGTCTGACAAAGCGTAAGAAACGACTGAAAAATGACAAAACAACAAAGTGAAAGTTGGATTTAGTATCAAGGAAATGGGAAGGGACCATCAGGGAGGAAGAAGGAAGAAAAAGTAGAAAAAATGGATCAAAAGTAGCTCAGATCTCTAGGGAACAGCCCAGTTGGTGGCAAATTGTGTCCAATTTATTCTTTTATATGATCTTAATAACACCCTTGTGAGTGAGGCAGGGCAAGGACTATTTCCTTCATTTTTACAAATGAGAAAAACTGAATTTCTGAAAAGATAAAGGACTTACCTAAGGCTATACTGCTTGTTAAGTGAGGGGTGACACTGAAAGTTCACATCAGAACCTAAAAAGATCTTGACAGGCTAGACCAGTGTGAGTGGCCCAGTTTAATCATGTGAAATAGAATGGAGAGACGTCTCCAGGCCTCTGCTTTGGCTCAAAAAACCCCAAGCTTCTCGAGTGCAAAGTGGGAAGATTTGTCTTCACATTGGTTTGCCTAGAAGAGGTGGAGATGTTTTAATAGCAAGTTCAGTACGGATCCAGAGAACTCCTGTCATCTTAGAGTCTTTTAACTGGTGCTTCATGTCCCAGGCCAGGGAAGGGAGAGTGAGGTACTCTACTGCAGCATGGATTGGGCTCAGTTCTAGGCATCACATTTTAGGAAAGGAAGCGTGTGAAAAGGATGATGATGATGAGACTTGAGTCTGTGTCCTATGAGGCCTGGTTATAAGAACCAATGAATAGGCTGGATAAGAAGTAACTTGGGAGGGAAGCTTATGGTCTTGAGGCTAGTTTTTCTTGGCTCCAGAAGTCAGAAATAGGAGCAGTGGGTACAAATTCCCCTCTACTTTTCTACCATCACACCCCCCATTCCTGCAGTGGGCTTTCTCTTTGAATCTCATTCATCCTCCAAAGCTGAGCTCAAGTCCCACCTCCTCCAGGAAGGAGGAAGAAGCTGAGGTCTCTAAGGTCTTTCCCAGCTCTACGGGAGGAAGTATGGTATGGCAGGAAGAGGCCAAAGATGTGTATCTGCCCCCCTGTACCTCCTGCTTTGCTCCCACTGCTGCCTTCTGCTCTAGGTCCACATAGAACCCATCTGCTCCCTCTGCCATGTGACAGCCTTTCCATACTTGAGGACCATAACTATCTCTTCCCTATGCTTGCTCTGCTCCAGGCTGAAGTTTATGGGTTTGTAGGGAACTAAAAGGGACATTAGAGATCCAGCATGTTCCATGGGACTTGATATTTCCCAGTACATAGTAATTCACTTTTGGACAGCAGTAGTTGTTAGAATATTCTTCCTACTATTGAACCAAAAACGGGCCTTTCTGCAGCTTTTGTTCATTGCTGCTAGATGTGTTCAGCCCATTGAATTCCAGGTTCCTTACAGTTTCTTGCATGTTGTCTCCCTCATTAGATTGGGAGCTCCTTGAGAGCAGGGACAATCTTTTTTATTTTACTTTAACCTATTTTTGATATCCCCATCACTCAGTGCAGTACCTGACACATAGTAGGTGCTTAATATGTATACAAGGATTGGCTGATTTTGTGATTCTGCAAGGTTCCATTTGAGGAATAAGAGAATATTCACAACTGGGGAGTTGAGGCAGGGAGCAATGTAGGAGATTTCACCTGAGCTGAGCCAGAAGGAAATATTCTGTGATGTTTAAAATCTATATTGTGTGATCACCTTAAATTAGAAGCTTCAGCACTAGTCTTTGGGCATTAAACATTTATTAAAGCATACAGGTATTAACATGGAGTTCAGAAAGTTAAGGAAAGATCTATCTAGCCTACAGTTCCAGCCTGGTTGGGTTCTTCCTCAAGTCCTCCTCCAGGAGCCTGCTTTAATCAGGAACTCTCCAGCAAGCTGATTGTGGAAGCTTTGTATAGGTCTGGAGCAGACACAGTCCTTACACACTGCTTCAGGCTGATTGGTTGGCATCATCCAAATCCATTGGTTTTGAAGGTGTTCTCAAGTTGAGTTCACAGTCTAGCTTCTGAGAACCATACCTTCTTAAGGGTTAGCCAGGTGTGATTACAATCCAGTTAACTTGAAGTAGGCTAATCAGCAGTCAATCACTTTCACTTGATTCAATCAGTCTAGATTAATCTCCAGGTGGGTCTTTGAGTATCTGCGAAATCTCATTATTTCATCACAATTCTAAGAGATAGAGGTGAAGAGGGACTCAGCCTATGCAAAGGTGCAGTGGCAAAAGAAAAGGCATCAAAGCTTGAGTCTTGGGGGAAAAACCATCTATCAGGATAATTTGTTTGGAATATGGAGAGCATGAAGGGAAGTAATAGGGACTAAGTCTGGAAAGATGGATGGGAGTCACGTTATGGAGGGCTGCACATGCCTAGAGGAGACTTTAATGGAGGAATGTGACATGGTCAGATTTGTCTCTTAGGAAGATGGTTTTGGCAGCTTTTGAGTCAATGGATTGGAGAGAGGAGAGAGTGGCAGCAAAGAAACCAGTGAAGAGGCTATTGCAGTAGTCTAGCCAAGAGGTGAAGGAGGTTGTCTGGCAAGACCTGGCACCTCACTGGATACCTGTACTACCTCTATCCATCCATCACATCCATTGCATCCAATGTATCCATCCCATCCATCCATCCATCCATCCATCCATCCATCCATCCATCCATCCATCCATCCATCCATCCATCCATTCTTTTTTTTTTTTTTTTTAGTGAGGCAGTTGGGGTTAAGTGACTTGCCCAGGGTCACACAGCTAGTAAGTGCTAAGTGTCTGAGGCCGGATTTGAACTCAGGTCCTCCTGACTCCAGGGCTGGTGCTCTAACCACTGCACCACCTAGCTGCCCCAACCATACATCCATTCATAACATCCATCCACCCAACCATTCATCCAGGGGAAAGATGATGAGGCAAGAATCAGGAATGACGCAGAGGTGGCAAACCTAGTGGTCTGGAAGGATGATGGTGCCCTCAGCAGAGTGAACTTTGTAAGAGGGGTGTGGTTTGGGGAGCAGAGAGGAGCAGAGATGAGTTGTTTGGGGCTTCCTGAATGTACCGTGTCAGTGGAATATCTGGATGAAGTTGTCCACCAGTTAACTGGCAGTGCAGGACCAGAGCAGAGGATAAGGATGACGGTTAAATGTGGAGTCATCGTCACAAAAACGATCATTGAATTCACTAGAGCAGATGATATCACCTTGGCAAAAGTCCATAAAAAAGACTTGAGGAATATTTACGCTTACAGGGAGAGATATGATTGATGCTATGGTGGTTGAGACAGAGACAGGGCGATCAGATCCATAGGAGGAGAAGCAGAAAAAATGAAGACTGGGTTTAAGAAAAGTGAGACAGAGGGAGAATTAGCAGGAGAGAAGTTTGGGATCAGGGAGGGGAATTATTTTTGTATCCCCTACATGAGCCTTGCACACAACAGTAAGATGGGGGTCAGACCAGTGATTTCACTGGCTTATGGAACTCCTGGGTGGTGAAGCTCCTACCAGTGCACGTTGGTACCTTTTCTGTAATTTAAAGTTTTGGAGAGTTTCTTAGAATATAGAGATGTTCGGTGGTTTGCTCCAGGTCACACAACCAGAATGTGTCAGACGTAGTTCTGGTTTTGAGGCTAGCTCTCCATCCATTGTATTAGAGCCGTGTCTCTACATAGTAGTGCTACAGCATGAGAATTAGTCATTGAATAAATATTTCCATGGATGGATGCATGGATGGATGTGTGGATGGAGGTAGCACAGATATTCTAGAGCAGGGCTTCTTAACCTTTTTCCACTTGTGACCCCGTTTAGCCTGAAAATTTTTTCCATGATGCTGAGTATATAGGTATATGCAGTAGGTACACATAACCTTTTACTGTTGCGAAAGTTTTTGTGACACTCACATTCAGTTACATGCCCGGGGCTGAGACCCAGTTTAAGAAGTTAGGTCCTTTGGCAATATTCTGTTCAGTTTCTTGCCATTCCCCTTAGTTAGTTCATATCTCATTCTTACCTTTTTCTGGGTATTCTTTCTTCCCAGATAGACATTAAGTTCCCTCAGGACAGGGGCCACACCTTAAATCAACTCCTTCTACGCAAACATGTGTCAATTGGATGAAAGAAAGGAATAGAAACAGGAGAAGAGTAGGAATCATGATGACAGTAGTCATCATGACAATTCGAATTTATCTTGATAAATATAACATTTATTAAACATTTACAGTATGTCAGACACAGCGCTGATAAAAGATAGAAAAAATGAAATAAACCTCACTCAAAAGCACCTTACGTATTTTCTGGTGGAGAAGACAGCAAGTATGTATATTGAGTATATATGGAATAAATATGGAGAATAAGTGTAAATATATACAAATAGATAAGTGTGAGGTAGTCTGGAAGGGAGGCACTAGTAGTTGGGGGTGGGGTTCAAATAAGGTTTGAAGGAGGAAGAGGATTCTGTAAAGTTCAGGAGAGGATAGAAGCCATCCTAGGTATCTCCATACCTAGGTCTGAGACTGGATTTGAACTCAGGTCCTCCTGAATCCAGGACTGGAGCTTTAACCACTGCACCACCTAGCTGTCCCCCATCAAGTCTTTTTTTAAAAATTTATTTTATCCTTGAGGCAATAGGGAGCCCTTGGAGTTAGTTGGGTAGGGAGGTGACTTGGTCAGATATGAATTTAAAGAGAACTGCTAAGGCAGCAATGCATAGGATGGATGGGAGAAGGGGAAAAAATAAATAAATGGCTACCTTGTACAAGGCACCATGGTAAGTGCTTTACAAATTTTATCTCATTTGATCATCACTCTGGGTGATACTATTATGCCCCATTTTATAGCTGGGGCAAAGGTTAAGTGACCTTCCCAGGGTCACACAAATACCACAGTGTTCTATCTACTGTGCCACCCTGGAGGCTGTTACAATAATCTAGGTAAGAAGTAAGCCTAAACTAAGGTGGGGTAGGTAGTTGTGTGAGTGAAGAGAAAGGGTCTGATGAGCGGAATGTGGAGGTAGAAATGGCAAGATTTGGCAACTGATTGGATATGTGGGGTGAGGGAGAGTAAAGCCTTGAGGATAATACTATAGTTAGAAATTTTGGATCCTAGAAGGATGGTGGTACTCAAGAAAAAAAAAAAAAAGGTGACCTTTGGAATTGGGAAAGGTTTGGTCGAGAAATAATGAGCCCAGTTTGGGCCTTATTGAATTTGAGTTGTTCCCGGGATGTCTCATAAAAGTGTTTTCTCCATAAAAAATCCTATGGTGTAGTTAGTGCAGATATGATTATTTGTACTCTATAGAAAGGGGAAACTGAGACACAGGGACATTAAGTGATTTGCCAAGATCACAAAGCCAGTTAGTGGCAGAGCTAGGATTTGAGCCATGTCTTCCAACTCAGTGTCCAGAGTCCTTTCTGTCAGCTAGGTGGCACAGTGGATAAAGCATCAGCCCTGGATTCAGGAGGACTTGAGTTCAAATCCATCCTCAGACACTTGACACTTACTAGCTGTGTGACCCTGGGCAAGTCACTTAACCCCCATTGCCCTGCAAAAAAAAAAAAAAGACAAAAAAATGAGTCTCTGTTCCTCCCCATCATTGCCTCTCTGCTTTGATGGGTGGGTGTTGCTCAAGAGTAAGAGGGAGCCCAGAGCTAATGGCTACAGCTTTTTCAGCTGCAATCAGCACCAAGGCTTCTAATGAAACCATTTCACTTTATAAAGAAAATGTTTTATTACAAGACCTATGATCATCCTAATGAAACAATTAAAAGGAAGAAGGAATTAAGGAGGACTGCAGAAGCAAAAGTGGTGGACTCTGGGCCCCCTGGAGTGAGCCTGCCTAGGGGAGGAGAGCATGGGAAGGACAGGGAGGAGCGGAGGAGGAAGCAGGGCCCTGGAGTATAACTACAGTGGGTTTTAATCTCCATCTCGCCTAGCATTCTACTTCTTCTGTCCCCTGTTAGCTCTGATATTTTATGTTTTGTGTCCTCACCCTCTTTCTAGCTCTCATATTCTATATTCTAAGGCCTCTTTTATGTTTTGTCTTCTAACATCCCTTGTAACTCTCTTTTTCTAGGTTCTAAAGCCCCTTCTAGCTCTGACAGTTTATGTTTTGTATTCTAATGCCCCTACTGACACTCGTATTCTGTACTCTCAAGTCCCTTCTGGCTCTTCTTTGGCCAGTTTTGAATTGAGGTTCTGCTTTCCCCTGTGCAGCTGTGCCCCCACTCCTATGAGCTCAGAGTCCCCTCTGCTCTTGGTGTCATCGGGCATCCTGCACCCAGGGAGGGCTGGTAACCTCCGGATCCAGATGTAACTGGGCCAGATTCATTTTGAGGGAGGCATTAGGCAGTATAGTGCTTCCATGGGGCATTTATGCAGTCCTTTCTAATTCCTATGGCTCTCCGTTGCCTGTAGGTAGGATAAAATGCATAATCCTCTGTCTGCATAATCTGGCAGCAGCCTACCTTGCTGGGCTTTTACACATCACTCACTCCCTTTGTTATATTCATTGGTCCAGCAAAACTGTCTTCCTAGCTGCTCCCAGGCCCCCTATGAACAACATTCCGTCTCCTGCCTCTGTTCTTTACCTGGGCTATTTTCCATGCCTAGAATGCCCTGTCTCCTTGCCTCCACCTCATAGAATCCCTAGCTTCTGTCACAGTGCCATCCAAGGGTCACTTCTTAAAGGAAGTCTGCCTTGATTCTCCCTCGTTAATAGCGGGCTCCCAGAAATCACTTGGTGTGCATTTTGTATTTACTTTTCTGGTCTTGGCTGTTTCCCCTCTTAGAATATAAACTCCTTGAGGACAGGGGTGGATTCGTTTTTAGATTTGTGTCCTTATTTTTTTTTTTTTAAATTTAGTGAGGCAATTGGGGTTAAGTGACTTGCCCAAGGTCACACAGCTAGTAAGTGTTAAGTGTCTGAGGCCAGATTTGAACTCAGGTACTCCTGACTCCAGGGCCAGTGCTCTATCCACTGTGCCACCTAGCTGCCCCTGTGTCCTTATTTTTTAGTACAGTATCTGGGACTTGCTGTGGTGAGGACTTAATGATTGTTAATTGATTGGTTAATCTGAACCTCACCTCACCCTGTCATTTTGAAGTCACAAGGACATAGAGTAAATCTTCTACTTTTGTCAGTCGTGTCTGACTCTTCATGACCTTATATTTGGAGCTTTCTTGGCAAAGATACTGGAGTAGTTTGCTATTTCTTTCACGGACTCATTTGACAGATGAGGAAACTGAGGCAAACAGGGTTAAGTGATTTGCCCAGGGTCACACCAATAGTAAGTGTCTGAGGCTCGATTTGAATTCAGGAAAATGTGTGTTCCTGACTTCAGACCTGGCACTTTATCCACTTTGCTACCTAGCTACCCATCCATTTAATAGATGATAAATCCTATCCACAGAGTGGCTCAGTGAGACTTGTCTGTTATCACTCAGAAGGTTAATAGCAGGAACAAGACCCATTCTTAGATTTCCTGGCTTCTAATCTTAGACCTCACAGGGCTATCGTGTGAAGTGCTTTGCAATCCCAAGTGCTATTATTGTTAACATTATTTTTACTCTAAATATCACAGCAAAATTATCCTCAGATTGTTTTTGCCTTTGATGGTCTCCACTGTGGTAGAAGACCCAGGGTTTTTTATATAGCATCCAGTTAAATTTTGCTTCGTTAATTAATTCTATGTCACCTGTGTCCCATCTCTTCTCTCACGGCCCATGCCTCTGGCTCAGACCAGTAACCTTTCAGTCTTGCATCACTAAATGCACGATTGATGTTCCTGCCAGGATGTCCCATAGGCATCACTAGTTCATCAAGTCCAAAGTAGGACTCATTGGCTTTCTTCTCATGTCTTGCTTGATTTTTCTAAGCTTCTCCATTTTTGTTGCTAGTGTCTCCATCTTTTCAGTCACTCACGTTCAAAATTTCAGAGTCATCCTTGACTAGTCTTTCTCCCTCCATCCCCCTCTCCAGTCAGCTGGCACCTCCACAACCATTCTCAAATCTGTTTCCATCAGCATAGCCTCTACCTAGAGAAATAAGGTACCTTTGGAATTAGATTTCTTCCATTCAATTCCACTCAGAAATCTCCCTTTTCCTTCTCTTCCCTCTGCATGGCTGCCAAAGTAGCCGTTCCCGGGACACAAATCTGACTGTGTGTCTTGGCTCCCATTTGCCTCTAAGATAAAATGTACCCCCTCAGCCTGGCATTTAAAGCTGTCTAAACTAGCGCTCCCACTTACTTTCTAGGCTTATTTCACATTGCTCCCCTTCTTGCACTCTCCTTTCTAGTAAAGCAGGCTGTGTGCTATACAAAACAGCTTCTCCACATCTGGTGTTCTCCCTCCTCACAGCCACCTCAGAGAGTACCACGCTTCCTTCAGAGCACATCTCGGGTCCGTTTCCAAGGCCTTTCCTGATTTATCCTGTTTGGGGCATTCTCTCTTTTCTGGAATAACTTGGAATGAGTTTGTATTTTTGATTTGTTTCTATGTGTGTATGTGACGGTGTCCCTCTCCGTAGAATGTAAACTCCCTGAGGGCAGGGATGTTTGTTTTCCATTCTAGCACTGGTGCCTTGCACATAGTAGCTGCTCAGAAATACTTGAATGGAGTTGACTGGGGCAATATCTCTCCTTTAGATCTGGAGCTTCCTGAAGGGGCCAGTCACCAAAAGGCCTTGCCTGGCCCTTCTGACCAGGGCCTTTCCCACAGGTCCCTGAGAGCAGATCCCGGTTTTCCCCTCCATCCTGTCACTTAGACTGCATAACCAACTTTGGTTATGTACAGAGTTGTCTCAGTTGAAGGAACTGGGGCCTGCAGAGGTTCTTTGTCTTGCCAGAGGTCTAGCCTAGGAAGGGAGAGAGCTGGGATCAGACCCCGAGATCCTGTCTCTGATATGGCACACACTGCGCCAGAGAGGCAGCATGCACCAGTGTGGCAGGCTGGTTTCTGTAGCTCTTTGGGAATATGTGGGGAGGCCAGAAATCTGCTAAGCTGGAACAAAACGGACTGATGAGGGAAGATATTTAATCGGCCTCTCGGGATGAGTAACTGGAGCTGTGAGTGCTCTTCCCTGACTGCTCTGCAGTGAGCAGGGCTCCCCGGGATGCCACACTTGTCATTCTGCAGAGATGCAGCATTTTCTGTGGCCTTGAATGCTCTATAGTCATTGAAGAGTCCCAGTAAAGGGAAGTGGCCTGTCCAAGGTCACACATCAACTGATGGGAGGACCTGGACAGGAACCCAAAGGCTCCCAAGTGCTGTGTTAAAGGGCTCTTTCCTAAGTCATGCTCTCTCCTTCCTTCCCTTCTCCCTTTTGCCCACAACGCACGCATGCATGTACACACACACACACACACACACACACACACACACACACACACACAGAGACAGCAGATAGGCAAGAAAGCACAATTTTCTGTCCTATCCTGTCTTCATGTAGAAAGCAACAAAAACAGCAAAACCAGACCCAACCTCTAACTGTAGTTTTGGAATGAGCCACATACTAATAGGTTCTTTGATCACCGACTGATCTCTCACCTCAGTCAATCACTTAACCTTAATTCTGGTCACACATTTAGCTCTAGACTGAGCCCTGACAGAACCCTTGTCCCAGACTAAGCCTGGACCCTCACCTCAAACTGAGCATTGATCCTGGCCCCTGGCTTCCGCCAGGCTCTGACCCCAAATTGAGTCCTGACTGGCTGTAGACTGGGCCCTGTCTCTGACCCGGGATGAACCCTGATCCTGGTCTTAGACTGAACCCCACTACTGGTCCTGGACCCCAGACTGAACCCTGTTGGTGACCTCAGATTGAGTCCTATCACTGGTCTTAGATTGAACCCTGACTGTGACCCAAGAATTAGCCCTGTTGCTGGCCCTAGACTGAGCCTTGAATCTGAATAATGGTTTAATTGGGGGGTAAATCCCTAGATTTGGATTCTGAGGAGTCAGAACCCTGCTCCTATTACTTAATGCCTAAAAGACCTTGGGTAAGTCACTCAATCTCAGTTTCTTAATTTGAAAATTATTTTGAGAATCTGAGCATTCTTAAAATTAATTTTTAATATTAAAATTAAATTAATTTGAGAATTCTTAAAATGGGAGTTGAACTAGATGACCTCTAAGGTCCCTTCTGGTTCTAAATCTATCGTGCTATGACACAGGCCAGAGTCTGAGCCCTAAGTATGGCCACAGCCTGATCTCTGACCCTGATCCTTAACTGACAAGACAGAACGTCGAGCCCCAATCACGCAGCTTTGACCACTTGCCCGATTGCTGAGCTTGGTCCCATGGTCTCATCAGGTGACCTCTTGGGTCCTTTCCAGCCTTGTGATTTCAAATGAGGGGTCTTAGAAATTGAGGGCTGTTGCCAGTGAAATGGGAGCCTGTCTATGCATTAGCCGAGCCTGGATTTGTGTGTCAGCATTGGGTGCGTGTGGGGATCAAGGCATGTTAGTTGGATCAAGTTAATCCAAGCTATTCCCATCGCCCATGGACAGTGTCTCTTTGAAGGGCTTAGCCTGTTAAGGGAATGGAGGCGTCATTTCAGAAATATTCATGGCAAAGCTTTTCTCTCCCGGAGCTCGGAGGAGGAGGGAGAACAGAGCTATCTGAAGCTCGGAGAAAATCCCCAGCGATTGAACCGGCAGGTGACCGCAAAGGCCACTCGCTGCCAGATTGACTTTAGAAGCTGGAAGGAGGCAATAGAAAGGAATAGAAACTCGCAATCACTGCTTTATCATTCCTATTTAGAAAGACTTTCCACCGGTGGCATGAACACCTAATCACCTGGGCTGGGCTTTGACAAAATGCAGCAGCAGCACTGGGACATCGGGGCTAGCTGGAGATGCTGCTGCCCGGTTTCATAGATGCACAGACTGAGCACTGGGCAGGACACCCCCACATAGTGCAGGGGATTTAGTGCAGTGGAAGGAGCCCTTGGATCTGAAGTCAGAAGACCTGGGTTTGAATCCCAGCTCTGTCGCTTGCTTATGAATCTTGACAGCATTGATGTCACAGTAACAGCATGAAAACAGCAGCAGCAGCAGCAGCCACAGCCCAGCCTCTCTAACCTCTCTGGAAGTGGAATGAGCTGCCTTTTGGCAGCTAATGAGTCTCCTCTCTGAGGTCTTCCAGCGAAGGCTGGTCGATGACTTGAAGTAGAATGGATGAGGTTCTTGTGCAGTGTAAGGGCTGGTTCTGGAGGCCCCTTGCTATTCTGAGATTCTGCGATTACGATTTCCATGGTGTCATGGAAAGTGTGGTGTTGCAAGATCCACCTGGGTAGACTTAGGTTGAAGTCTCATCCCTCTCACTAAGCTTTGTGACCTTGGGCAAATAATTTGCCCCTTCTAGGCCTCAGTTTCCTCAACTGTAAAATGATAGGGGCGGCCTGGCTGATCTCCCCAGCTGCCTTCCCACCCTGGTGTTTTGTGAAGCTCAGGAATGAGGAGAGACTAGTTCCCTCTGAACAGCTTTCCTCTGTCCCAAACACCCCAAGTCAAGGAATTCGAACAGATTTTTGACCTTAGTCCTGTCTGCCCCTAACATGATAATCAATCAAGAAATATTTAATAAGCAGCTGTTATGTATTAGGCACTGTGCTGGTGCTGGAGGCAGCAAAAACAAAATGAAACCGTTCCTGCTCTCAAGGAGCCTACGCCCCATCGGGGGTGTAAGATATACAGATATCAGTACATGCAAGTTATGTACAAAGTAAATACAAGGTGATTTCAGAGGGGAGGTGCTAGCAGCTTTATGCAGGAGCCAGGGATGCTAAGAGGCAGAAGTGAGGTGGGGATTCACTCTAGCCCTGGGGACATCCTGGGGAAAGGCACCAAGATGGGAGATTGAATGCCGTTGATGAGCAACAACAGCAGCTTGGCCAGTTTGGTAATTTGTGAAAGAGATTGATGGGTAAAAAGCCTGGAGAGGTTGGCTGGAGACAGATCGGGAAGGGATTTAAATGTTCCAAAGAAAACTTTGTATTTGATACTAGAGGGAATAGGGAGCTGCCGAAGCTTCTGGAGCAAGAAGGGACTGCATGTCAAGGGTAGAATGTCACTTGGGCAGTTTTGTGGAATAGATAGAAGGAAGAGAGACTGAAGGCAGGGAGACCAATCAGGAGGGCACTGCAGTAATCCTGCCAGTGGTGACGAGGGCCTGACTGGTGCAGGGTGGGTGGTGGCTACATGAGGGTGGAGAAGGGGATGGACAAGAGGGACGACATGAAGGCAGAACCAATAAGCCCTGGGTGCAGGGGGAGAGAATGTGAGGAGGGGAAAATAATGTTTCAAACCTAGGTTCCTGGACGGGTCATATGCCATCGATGGGCATGATGAGTTAGGCCGAAGGGTGGCCTTGAGGGTTGAAGAGAATGAGTTTTATTTTGGACATGTGGAATGTCACAGAATATTAAGCTAAGGGTACCTAGCAGAAATGCTGGGTCACGTGGACCTGGGCCTCAGGAGAGAGACTGGAGCCAGATATAGAGATGTGGGAATCAGCCACTGAAAGAGAACCGAGCCCATGGAAGCCGAAGAGACCTGAGAGGGCCAAGGAAGAGACGAGGAGAGGGTCCAGCAGAGCCGGTCACCCAACCAGAAGCATTTATAATGTCTTTGAGGTTCACAAAGCACTTTATACACATTATCTCATTTGATTCTCTTAACAACCCTGTGAAGTGGCTGATATTATTTATCCTCATTTTACAGATGAGGAATTTGAGGCTGAGAGAGGTTAAATCACTTTCCCAAAGTCACACAGCTTCTAAGTGACTGTGTCAGGATTCAAACTCAGCTCTTCCTCACTATAGGTCAACACTATGCACTGAGCCATCTAGCTGCCTGAGACTAACAATAACCACCACTACCACATCAACAGTACTAAACTAAACCCCAGATAGTTCATATTTAGATAGTACTTTAAAGACTCCAAAGCATTTTAGCCATCACAGCCCTGAAATTGCTATTTACCCTGTTTTGCACACAAGAAAACCAAGACTGGAAGAGGTGACTTTACCATTATTATATAATGGAGTGACCATTATTTGAACTCATAACTACATGAACAGCAACTCTTTTCTTTATATCTTGGTGTCTTTGGTTCATTTCTACAAGGTTCATTTTCTGTCTTCTGTGCTAGCTGCTGGGGAAGTTGGGGAGAAGCTGGAGGCCAGGCCCCTGCCCTTTGGACAATCCTTTCTATTATTATTATTATGGTTTTTGTTTTGTTTTGTTTTGTTTTTGCAGGGCAGTAAGGGTTAAGTGACTTGCCCAGGGTCACACAGCTAATAAGTGTCAAGTGTCTGAGGCTGGATTTGAACTCAGGTCCTCCTGAATCCAGGGCTGGTACTTTATCTACTGCACCACCTAGCTGCCCCCAATCCCTTCTCTTATAAGGGAGGCTAGCTGAGCCCTCTCCCAACAAATTCTACAGCAGATAGCTGCATGTGGGTCAAACATCGAGACCTCCTGTTAGCCCAAGGGACTGAGGATGGTGAAGAGTGGTGGGAACTCCGAGGGAGAGCTCCTTGTGGCCTGGGGCTTCTGGAAGGAGGGACCTCAATGAGGCTTCAGGGATGATAGAGGATGTTTCTACCATCCATGATCTAGAGGTGCTCCGTGACAGGAACCGACCTTGAATCTGGTCCCTTGATCCCTTCCCCTAACATGCTCCTCAGGTACATGGAGAGGGGGGGGTGCACAATGTGCTGCCTCCGGCCCTGAAAAAATAGCAGCAATAAAAACACAACATGCTTTAGCCTCCAATACTTACTGGGTTGTGTGACTCAGGGACCTTCTGGACACAGTGCTCTGACATCAGAGCACTTGGTTCAAACCTTGCCTCTGACACTTAATTCCTTCAGGGATTTGCCCTACAGGGCCCTCGGTTTCATCCATAAAATGAGGGGTTGAACTAGCTGGCTTGTGAGGTCCTAGCCCTGGCTCAGTGACCCTAAAATGGAGACAGTGGTATGCAGAATCATGAGGGGAGTGCTTCATAAATTTTAAAAGGGCTTCTTCATTATACAGCCAAGATTAAAATATAGAGATCCTCTTTGGGGACATTACAATCCTTTTTTAAAAATAAGGAATTCTGCCTCTACAAATGCTTCTGATTATCCTTGCCACTGAATTACTCGCTTCGCAGGGATGATGGAGAGTCGGGCCATGTTTGGAAGCTGCCTGCTGGATGTAGGGACCCTTCTCACCCTACCTCTCTGGAAGCTTCCTGCTGTTGAGAGTGATAAAGGACTTTGTGGGACTGCTCTCTTGAAATGCTCAGTTGCAGAGGCTTAGCTGAATTGCTGCCTCAGCTGTTTGTGCTCACCTTTTCTGCTGGCCTGGAGCTAGAGGGAGAGGGGAAGTGTCCTGGCCTGGCCTGGCCTGGGCAGTGCCTTTGGAGAGCCTTGTCTTTAGGGCCCCCCCTAGCCCTTTGAGTGCTGAGATTCTGCCTCTCACCTCATGCCCTTCTGCCTAAGGTATTAGACTAGAATGTTGGAGCTGGTAGACTTGCAGTCTCTTTATCCATCCTGTCTGCTTTGGTTGGAAGGTAGCGTCCATGGGGGACAATAGGAGGAGAGAAGGCTAAAGAGGGAGGCTGGGGCCAGGCCTGTAGAGCCTGAAATACTATGCTGAGCAGGGTCTTTATTTTATCCTGTAGGTCCTGTGGGGAGTTGTTGGGTTTGTGAGCCAGAGGGATTGAGGCCTGAGGAATTTGATCATAACTGAGCTCAAAAAGACTAACCTCACTACAACTGCTAGCTGCACTTGGGAATGGGGAGAGACTGGAGGCAGGGAGGACAGTGAGGAGGCAGTGAAATTAATTCAGGTGAGAGGGAACTCAGGTTGGTGCCAGAGTGACAACTGGTAGCTATGTGACTAGAAAGGAAGGGGCTGATCTAGATGAACCAAATCCAGAACCCTTAGTAACTTATGGGATTGGGGTGGGGTGGGGTGAGGAGAAGGGAAGAGGACTTAGGCTGAGATCCTGCTGCCTGGGAAGACGGGGACATTAACAGCCATAGGCAAGTCAGTGAGGAAGAGAAACTGGTTTAAAGGAAGAAAAGGGAAAATTTGGGTACCTCGGAGGTTGTGTTCTGAGCTTTTTCCTATAAGATGTGTGGGGAACCGAGGGCCAGGACACGGAAGAGTAAGATAATTCAACACTGGGGAAGGAAGGATGGGAGTGTGTTCAGTGCCAGTCTTGTCATACGTGAAATGTGCTTGTTGGGAGAGGGAGGCCTCGCAGGAGTGTGGTGTGGTGGAAAGGGCAATGGGTGACTTGGGGTCAGGAGACTCTGTCTGAGGCCTGGACCTATCTCTGGTATTCTCTATGACCTCTGGCAAGTGACTTCCCCCTTTCCTAGTCCCAGGTTTCTCTTCTGCAAAATAGTGATAAGATTTATACAGGGTTGGCTAGGCAGCATAGCTCAGGAGGACCCGAGTTCAAATGTGGCCTCAGACACTTACTGTGTGTGAAACTGGGCAAGTCACTTCACCCTGTTTGCCTCAGTTTCTTCAACTGAAAAATGAACTGGAGAAGGAAATGGCAAACCATTCCAGGATCTCTGCCTAGAAAACCCCAAATGGAGTCACAAAGAGTCAGATACAACTGAATGAACAACAACAAATAAACTGGGGAGCCAAGGGGTTTAAGTGGCTGCTCTTAAGATTAGGCTGTACCTTTAGTCAATAACTGAGGCAGGTCTTGAATCTGGAACTGGTGAAATAACTGCACCCAAAGAACGGGTGTTACTGGATCCACATAGGCCATAATAATGATAATGAACATCTATGGATTGCTTGGAGGTTTACAAAATGTTCCTTATATTTTTGTTGCTGTTCATTCGTTTCAGTCGTGTTTGACTCATTGTGACCTTATTTGGGGTTTTCTTGGCAAAAATACTGAAGCAATTTGTCATTTCCTTCCAGCTCATTTTACAGATGAGGAAACTGAGGCAAACAGAGTGAAGTGACTTGCCCACTAATAAGTGGACTAGTGAATGTCAGAGGCCAGATTTGGATTCAGGAGGATGATTCTTCCTGATGCCAAGCCCAGCATTGTATCCACTGCACCACCTAGTTACCAGTAAGTATTTGAGGCCAAATTTGAACTCAGATCTTCCTTTCTCCAGGCCCAGCTATCTTTCCATTGTGCTACCTAACTGCCCTGTTTGTCACCTACTGTCTCATTTGATCCTCACAACAACGCTGGAAATTAGTTGCTATTATTATCCCTGCTTTATAGATGAGGAAACTGAGAGATTAGGTGTGACATTAGATTGTGAGCTCCTTGAGAGCCAGAACTGTTTTTATCCCTGTTTGTTTCCCCGGTGCTCAGTACAGTGCCTAGAGTATAGCAGGCGCTTAATTCTTGTTTATTGACTGACTGACTTGACTTTTCAGGATTGTGCTATCAGTAGATGTATTTAAGGCAGGATTTAAACTCAGGTCTTCCGAACTGCAGGTTTAAGATCTATCCAGTGGGCCCACTCTATTATATGTGAATTACCTGTGTGACATGGGCAGCCCAAAAGAGCCACTATGATCTCCTATTATCTTATTAGACGGTCAGTGTCTACAGTGGAGAAGGTGACAGCCCCACTTCTCTGCCTTGGTCAGGCAATATATAGAGCTCTTATCATAACCATTTTTGAGGACTGTGTTTTAAGAGGGATGTTGACAAAACAGAGAATCCATACTGGGGGAAACTTGATCTCCCAAGGGTGGTTAAAGGCACTGGAGATATTGCCCATGGAGAAGATAAGGTTGAAGTGGAGCAGGACCACTGACCATGGAAAATCTTCAAGTATAGTATATAGAACACTGGGCCTGGAATTAGGGAGACTTGAATTCAAATCCAGCCTGATATACTTGCTAGCTGCATGACCTTGAGCAAGTCACTTACCCTCTGTCTGCCTCAGTTTCCTTGTCTGAAAATGGGGATATGAAGGATCATCCGGTCTAAGAAGAGACTTGAATTCAAATCCAGCCTGATATACTTATTAGCTGCATGACCCTGAGACAGACACTTAAGCTCTTTCTACCTCAGTTTCCTCTTCTGTAAAGTGGGCATAATAATAAGAGCATCTACCTCACAGGGTTGTTGTGAAGATAAATTCAGATAAGTGATTTGCCCTGTATTAATGTGGGGTATTTATTCAAGTGCATGCTGGAAAACCCCTTCTCAGGGATATGGCCTCTTACTAGGATTGGGTCATCTGGCCTCCGAGATCCTGCCACGCCTAGGATGCTGCAAGAACACAGGGCTCTGTTTGTTGTGCAAATCCTTTCCTTAGGCTTCTATTTGCTCTTGAGGGATATTTTCTGCAATAACTAGTCGATTCAGCATATTCAACAGACATCTACCTTCTGTCAATCCTTATGTAACAATAACAGTAAGTCCCCTTTCCATGGGGCTTTATATTATAGTTAACAAAATGCTTTCCTCTCAACCACCCTGGGAGGGAGACCATGCACATATTATGCTCATTTTGTCCAGTGAGTCAGTTCAGCCCACGTGGCCTTATTTTCCTCTTCTATAAAGTGAGGTAGTTGGAGAAGATGGCTTTAAGGTCCTTAATCTGTGACCCTAAGATTCTATAACTTGGCACAGATTTTATAGCTGGGAATAGGCAGGAATGTCATCGAAGGCTACCAAGCAGGGGGCTGTAATGTCACCATCCTGTCCCTGTGTCCACTGCCAAAAGGAACCTTAACAAAGAAAGAAGAGGGGAAAATAACCCCCCAAATCAGTGTTTTCTAACTGGCCCTGACTATTCATTCCATCTGGTGCCTGAGGATTTCCACAGGGACAGAATTTCTAAAGCTTTCAGGAAAGAAACCACCAGCCTTCGTTAATTGGTTCCCTCTGTCCCCTCACCTCGGCCAAGGTAGCTGGGGAACTTGCTACATAGCCTTCAGAAATGTAGGCGGCAGAGACATAAGTCACTAATTGTTCTTCTCTTGGTCCTGGAAAGGGAAACAGACCTTCTGACTGAGGAGGGGGAAGCTGTCCTCCTCCGTGCTGCCTTACAAGAATTCAGTGCTGATTTGTATTGGAGAAAAGGAGCATAGAATTTGAGAGCAGCACTTAGGGAGTTTTGAGTCCAGCTTTGTTATTTTACAGAAGAAGAAACTGAGGTGCTAAGTGGAGAAAGGGCTTTCCCACGGTCCCATGAACCTTGATAAATGACCGCATCAGTGAAGACAGTGGAGTGATTTCACGTGTCATCATCCTGTTTACACTTTTACTATTGAGACAGGTAATTAAAAAAAATCTGTCCTCACTGTCAATACGATCTTATTATAAAAGCTAATCTTGGTTTGTTTTAAGTCACATCGGCCTTCATCAGTGTATTTGAATTTCTTTAAGTGTTTTAGTTCTGTCAACACTTTGCAATACTGAAGCATCCCTGTAATCAAGGTCTGGTTAAAATAAATAAACAGAAAAACAAGCGGCTAGGTAGCTAGCTGGATGGATGGATAAATGGATAGACAGATGTAGATAGATGAATAAACAAATAAATGCATACATATGTGTGCATATGTAGGCTTAAACTAATAAATTATCACATTTCATAATAATCAAGTTAACAAGACTTTTCAAACTATTCTTTCCTTCTGTAGACATGAGCCAGTGTCATTGTTAGCCTTTAAAGTATTCATGTATAGACTTGGCCAGGAAATAATCAGGTGACAACTTGTCTCTTTTGTGAGACCTTCTGCCAACCTAGAGATTTCCTCTTCCTTCCACTCACTCACTTTATACTGTTTCCTTCTGGGAATGAGTGCTGCAGAGTCTAGGACATCCCTTCCTCATCTTACCTATTGAATGTTTACCATTCTCATGTCCCAAAACTCTGATGGGCCGCTGTAATGGTACATCTTCTTTTTCCTTGTGGCGTATAGTGATGGAGTACAGATATGGCCAACATCGTAGCTATATTCTCAAACCAGAGATTCATTCGCCCTCACCTGGGTGGGACAAAGCCTCTTCATGAGGCGAAAGCCCTCCTTGTCTTTCTGAGGGAGGCTGCTTCCACAGTCATCCTTGCTACTCCATGCAGGATAGATCTAGACAGACAAGACAGAAATGAGACACTGTTTTCTTGAATACGCCATTCCAGGGAGGACAAAACAGCTTTCATAAGTAGATCACTATGGAAATATGACAAGAACAGTCCTTCCTTTCACATTCCATCGGCATTCCCTTCTGGGTCCATTTTAACCATCTTTTGTCTCAAGTGTATTGGCAAAATTTGATTTAGAATCAGAAGACCTTGGTCTGAATTCTGACTTTGCTGCTTAGTACTCATATAACCTTGGGCAAGTTACTTCTCTCTGCATCAGTTTCCTCAACTGTCAAAAAATGAGGGGTTGGAAAAGATAATCTTTAGAGTTCCTTCCAGTTCTGAATCCCATGATGCTGTGAACGACAGCAGGCAAGTGGACACAGACACAGCAGGCTGTCAGCTATTGATCCCCTTACTTTATTGATGAGGAAGTGGACATTCGTAAATGATAATTTTTTTCATGCGTATAATTCCTTCCTCCTTACTATCTCTACCCCCTAATCTTTGCATTTGTATTTTCTCTCACCTACTTTGTCTTCTGCCAACTGTATAAATTTATATTCACTGGCTGGTAACTAGTCAGACATCTGTTGCCAGAGGAAGTTTGTGAAAAAAGGTACAAATGATACATCTTTGATAAGGACTAATGTCCTACTTCATCTGGTTGACATATTTGTTTACATATAACAGACCAGAGGACTGATTGGAAAGATATTTTAGGCCCTGGGGCAAGGAGGGCTTCCTGATTTCATTTAGATAACATCATGAATGGATAGCATCCCTTCTGGCCTACTCCCCAAACTAGCATTTGCACTGGCAGGGTGGATCCCCAGAAGGGCTGCTGCTATGTACTCTTAGGATTTTCCAGGTAAATTTGTATGAGGTTACTGCTAACACCCATGAGCCCCCATTGGTAAGTTTCTCCTTAATGAACAGCTAGTAGTCTTTATATTTTTGCAAAGGCATTTACTAAGATGATAGAGCAAGATAGTTGATACAGAATATTCTCCATAAAAACCTGGGACACACTCTTCCACAAATACACACAAATCCATAGGAGGGTCAGTTCACTCAACGACAATAGTGAAGCACATACATAAGGGACACATTAACAAAGTGGTAACTCATAACTCTTGGCACATTATGACCTGGAAGTCCATTCCTTGGTTCATAGCCAGTATTCTTTTTTTTTCTTTCATAGCCAGCATTATTAACTGGTATAAGTGGCCATACTTTTTATCTTTTGTCCTCCCCCATCTCCTGCCCCACCATTTTAAGAAGGACCCCACTCATGCTTCACCTCACTCACTCACATGTGTTCTCTTTCCATAATCTTTCTTCTCTTTGCTAGTTGCATTGCCCTCCCTCCCTCAACTTCCTTCCTTCCTTCCTTCCTTCCTTCCTTCCTTCCTTCCTTCCTTCCTTCCTTCCTTCCTTCCTTCCTTCCTTCCTTCCTTCCTTCCTTCCTTCCTTCCTTCCATCCTTCCTTCCTTCCTTCCTTCCTTCCTTCCTTCCTTCCTTCCTTCCTTCCCCCATGCCTTTCTAGCTCCCCTTTATATGGTGTCTTGTCTTCCTCCATTGAAATGTAAACTCGAAGGCAGGGACTGTCTTGTTTGCTTGTACTTATACCCGTAGCACTTAGCACTTACTAAATAATTTATCTGCCTTTATTCAACCCCCTAATTTTAAAGTTGTGGACATTGAGGTCCAAGGAAGTTGTGATTTGCCCAAGGTTACCCAGGTAGTATACTTCAGAGGTAGGAGTTGAACCCAGATCCTTGGAGGACAGAGCCAGTACTTTTTGTATCACTCCCTGCCACCTTCTTACCTTTTTAAATTTTATGGAAGAGCAAACGGAGGCCCAGAGAGGGGAAGAGATTCGTTCACTGTCACACTGCAAGGCACCGAGCAGTAGAGCTAGGTTTCCAAATTCTAGTTCAGTTATCTCTCCACTATATCTTTATTCCTTAAGGTTCCCTGGTACACTGCGGAATAGAGGGGAGAAGAACAAGAGGGTAGGTTGGAGGTAAGAGAGAAGCAATGGAAGGAGGAAGGCAGGCAGACAGAAAGAGGCAGGGAAGGAAGGACCCGAGCAGGCAATAGGAAACAGTGAGCCAGGCTCTTGCAGCCAGGGCGTGCATTGGAGCCTAATGGTGTTCTGGGGGAGAGGAGAGGAAATTGCTGTGACATGGTTTCCCACCCCCCAGCCTCCTGACAGGTGAAAGGTGGGGCCCATTAACAGGAACAGGTCTAGGCCAGACATGGTCTTTGTGTGAGAGGTGATTACAGGCACCACAGACAAAAGGCAATGAGGAACTCATTATGAAGTCCCTGGTAATGGGAGCTGATAAAGAATCTTGAAGAAGGAGGCTAAATTAAGAAAACACAGCCTGAAAGGGTTTCCAAGAACATGAACAGTGGGAAGGGGTGGGGAGGAGGAGAAAGGGGAAACAAAAAGGAGCAACAGAGAAAAACTTCAGGGATGATAAAATCTTAGAATTATCTATTTTTAGAATCTTGGTATCATAAAATTTTAGAATCTTAGATTGGGAAGAGGCCCTGGAGGTTATTTAGTTTGACTTCCTATCCAGGAAATTAAAAGACTACCTGAAATGGTAGGGGCCCAGCTCTGTAGTCAACAGGCAATCAGTCATATCTGCAAGGATCGAGGTGGGCAGTGAGTGATCCCAAGGAACAGGGATCCCCAAGTAAGGTTTCTTTGCTTTGGGATCCATTCTGGTTTGTTTGTTTTTAAATCACCACCCCCCCACTCCCAAGACATAGTAGTTTTACAAGTGGGTTATCTCTTTAACATCTATCGCCACTTAAGTTCTGTGATTCTTTATTCTAATACCATTTAATACTGATTTCTTGTGGAGGGGGACATGTAAGGTATGGGGGCCTTAGTCAGAAGGTCTGTTTTCCTTTCTCTGTTCAATAGAAGAACAATTAGGGATTATGGGCATTTCAGTCAGTGCCAGTGCCTAATGTGATCATTTGAGAAGATTTAAAAAAATATATCCAAAGGGTCATCAAGACTAGAGAGGAGCCAATATTTATGGCCGGCCAGTCGTTTTCAGACTTTTGCTTTCAATCTGTGGATGTTTTAGGTTCAATTAAATCATTTCATTTTGTAGATGGGGAAACTGAGGCTCAGAGGGTTTAAGGGGCTTGCCCATGGTTTCACAGCTAATCTATCTCAGGGCTGAGAATTGAACCTGGGTCCTCTGGCTCCAAGAACAGGGCCCTCTCTCCTTCTGCTCCTCGCTTTAAATGGTAGTGTGTCTCTAGAAGCCGGAGCCAGCCTCTAGGAGGGGTGCCAGCATCCCCAGCACGCCCAGTTTGTCAGTCCTTGTGAGCTTGGCAAGTGTTTGTGGAGGGGTAGCCCTGAAAGGGGAGCGAGGAGCTGGAGGAAACAACGTAGTTCTTCCTCGTGGGGTTGGAATGTCTCGAATAAGCACGTCCCGCTCCTGCCATCTGCTCCTCTCCTCTGGGCCCCCAAGTGAAACAACTTGACTGGCTGGAAATCCAAGCGACAAACCCCAAGAAAGCCAGTTACACTTTCTTTGGATAATGTCGCTCCTCTGCAAGGAAGGGCAGAAGAGAATCGGGCCTGGGCACTGGCTCCGGAGCAAGGGAACCTGAGGTTTCTTTCCAGCCCTGCCTCTGAATTGCTGTGTGACCTTGGCCTTGTCCTTGACCCTTTATGAGCCTCTGTTTTTCCCATCTGTAAAGTGAGGCAGAGTAGAAGCACCCTAGAGTCTCATCTGTCCCTGCCAGTCTGTGTGCATATGGTATAGCAGAATGAACACTGGGCTGCTGCTAGTTACCATCGGTCTGTTCCACACCTGAACAGGAATCCCCTTTATCACATCTAAAATCAACTGCTCTGTCTATCGGGCTTTAAGATTTCCAGAATATCTCCCCTCTCCTGAAAGGAGGTAACTGTTATTGTCCCCATTTTAAAGATAAAGCAGTGGAAATTCATCGAATTAAGGTAACTTGCTCAAAATCACTCAGCTAAGTGGTGCAGTGGATAGAGTGCTGGGGCTGGAGTCAGGAAGACCTGTGTGGCCTTGGGCAAGTCACTTAATTCTATTTGCCTCAGTTTCCTCATCTATAAATTGGGGATAATAAGAACATCTGCTTCCCAGACTTTCTGTGAGGATCAAATGAGATATTTATAAAGTTTTTAGCATAGTGACTGGCATATAATAAGCAATGTATAAATGTTGGCTATTATTATTGTGATTATTATGTATCTGAGCTCATTGGGTAGCAATCTCAGTCCTAATATTTGGGCCCTCTTGTCTCTGTGGAAAGGGGCCAACCGACATCATGTTTTAAAAAGCCACTGGTGGAGGCTCTGGGACTTCTTTCCTGAAAAGTTCCTGTGAGAAAATGCCTAGGGCTACATCTCTTCCCCTGGAGATGGCCCAATGCTGATGGTATATGGGAAGAAAGCTCTTTGCAACTTGGTGAAGATGAATGTTCTCTGTTCCCCTACACAAACCACCATCCTGTCCTCTCCCCTTGATTACTTGCTAGTGTAAGCATGAGTACGTGTGTGTGTGTGTGTGTGTGTGTGTGTGTGTGTGTGTGTACACCCTTTTGTGCCTCTCTATAGGATTGCCCCATCATCCCCTAGCCCTTTCTAACTTTCTTCACAAGGCAAAGAAATAGTTGTCTTGATCAGCATTCCATGTTCCTCTTTCCTGGCGGAATCTGAATCCAGTGAGGCCAGTTTAGACAAACTCGTGAGCATGGATTGGAACTCAGGTCTTCTGAATCGAAGTCAGGGCTCCTTCCAGTTTACCCGGCTGTTTCAGTGTCTCATCCATGTGGCCCTCCATTCTGTAAGCATGGGTATTCCAGGCTGTTATTGATCTCAAAATCAAAGGATCCTTGGGGGATATTCAGTCCAACACATAGCTGGTCAAGAATCTTGATACTCTGCCGAGTACTTCTCAAGACTCCTCTTCTTCTCCAGCAGTGATGGGGAGCTCACTGTCCCACAGAAAAGCCCTTTTCTCTTTTAGATAGCTCTGTTTGGAAGGAAGCTGTCCCTTCATCTCCTGACACCTGCCTCTCTTCAGCTTCTCCCTTTTGCTCCTTGTTCTGCCAGCTAGAAGGAGTCTAATTCTTATGCCCTTCAAACACTTGAAGACAAGAATCATTTCTTCCCTAAGTCTTCTCTTCTCCAAGCCCACTGTCCCTCATTCCTTTGACCATTGTATGGCCTTGTGTAGTCCCTTATCCATCCTGGTCCTCTTTCTCTGGATGCATTCCAGCTTGTCACTGATCCCAAACACAAGAGTCCAGAAGCAAGCCCAGTCTCTAGATGGTGTCTTACACGGGCTGAGTACTTGGACTCTGTACTTTGATTACTTTGATTAAAGAGACTTTTTTCTTCCGTTTTTGGCTGGCATGTGTTGACTGTTCACCCCTTTAAAGTTAGCGATAACTCATACTCCCAGTTATTTTTCACACAACTCTTGTCTGGCCATCTTTTTTTTTAAACCAAGTATGGGACTTTACATCCTTCCCTATTAAATTTCATCTTATTTGATTTAGCTTGTCTTTCTAGTCTGTCACGATCTTTGTGGATCCCAGCTCCTTTATCCACTGTGATAGCTCTCCCTCCCAGCTTTCTGTCAACTTAAAATTTAATAGGCATACAAGCAATGCATTCATCCATATAGTTTATTAAGCAGCACATGGAGAAGGGCAGGTCTTTGGGGCTCTCCACTGGAGACCTCTTGCCATTATTAATGATAATTCTTTACTTTGACCATCCAACCTTTAATGAATTGACTTAACTGTGGCATGATCAGACTCACATCTGTTCACCCTCCCCAACAGAATAACGTGAGACACTTTGTCAAATGCTTTGCTAAAATCTAAGCATTATGTGCTGGTGGCATTCCCTTGATCTAGTAACAGTGTCACAAAAATATTGAGGTTAGTCTGACATGACCTATTTTTGATAAACTCATACTGTCTCTAAGTGATTCCCACTTCCTTTCTATGTCATTCTTTTAATAATACAGCTTAGAATTTGGCCTGGAATCAAAGCCTTAACACCACCTTATAGTTTCAATGCCCCATTGGCCCTATTTTGAAAAATGGGGCAACATTTATAATGACAATGAATACTTATTAAGTGCCTGTTGCATGCACTTTGGATGGGTGCTAAGCTTGGAATCAGAAAACCTGTATTCAAGTCCCAGCTCTTGTGCTTATTAGCTCTGTGACCTTGTGTAAGATGCTACCTCTCTGAGCCTCCATTTTCTCACCTCTAAATTGGACATAGTAAATCTTTCACTATGCCCTTGGCATACCTCAGAGTGCCACAAAAATGTTATAACTATTATTGTTATTATTGTTGGCCCAAACTGTCTGATTTTGTTGGAACCAGGGAAATGACTGCTCTTTTATGAGTCTACTACCTTTGTTTGACTTCAAGGCTCTGGCAGCTATCTGGGTAGCAGAAAAGATCTTTTCTTGTTACTCTCACTCTTTTGAAGTATTTCAGAGCTGGACGAAAGGGAGTTTGGCAGCAGTGGCTGTCCTACCAACTTTCCTTTTTGGGCTTCCCTGTGGACCCTTTGTCAGATCCCTGCTAGAGGCAAGAGGGTCTTGAAAAGAATTTTAGTAAATGATAACAGCAACAATAAAACAACAATGATAAACCCCATTTCTCTAGCACTTTATCAAATTATGGAATGCAGTGGATAGAGAGCTGGGCCTGGGGTCAGGAAGACTCATCTTCCTGAGTTCAAATCTGACCTCAGATGCTTAATAGCTGTGTGACCCTGGGAAAGTCACTTAATCCTGTTTGCTTCAGTTTTCTCATCTGGAAAATGAACTGAGGAAGCAAATGGCTAATCACTCCAGCATCTTTGCCAAGAAAACCCCAAATGGTGTCACAAAGAGTCAGACATGACTGAACAACAACATTCTTCGCAGCAATCCTATGAGATGGGTGCTTAATAATTATTGTTCATTACTGATAATGGAAACTGATGCTTAGAGAGGATTATTGACTTGTCCATGGACATAGATCCAGGAAAAGTATCAGGATTGGAACCTAGGAAGTTGCTTTTTCACACAAAAGGTTGACTCGGCATTTAATGTTTTCTGTAGCCTGGTTTTACCTTGCTTTTCTAACTCTCTATCTTCCTTCCCTCAGCACACACCCACTCCATAGTCTCCTTGTTCTCTCTTTACATGATAGGCTCATTCTCTCACCTGCTGCTCCACGCAAGGTGTTTCCCTCATCTGAATTTCATTAATCTTCCAACTCTGATTCTGAGAGTTGACTCCTAGAGGGCAGAAATGGTGCCATTTTTCTTCTCTCAGACAGTTAACAGTCAACAGACATTTTTCAAACACTTACTTTGTGCCAGGCCCAGTGCTAAGGGCTGGGTATAGAAAGAAAGGCAAAAGATTTCTTGAGGAAATCACAAGCTAATGAGGGAGACAACATGCAAAATTTCATTATATATATATGTATATATGTATGTGTGTATATGTATGGTATGAAGTTTTGCATATACATACACACATAAATATATATGTATATGTGTGTGTGTGTTTGTATATATTTGTATGCATATATATATGGGGAGAGAGAAGGTACTTTGTACAGAGCTGTTGAGTGGTTGCATGAAAGAATAGAACTTGAGTAATTGGTTGTATGAAGGATTAAGTAAATGATTGAATGGATAAATGAATAATTAGATGATTGAATGGAGAAATCATGAAACTTTAGAGCTAGACCTTGAATATCTGGCCCAATCTATACTCAAACAGAGGTAGTTAGCTCTACAATATCCCTGCAATAGCCTCTGATATTGTTGAATAGCCTAGGTTGTTAGAAAGTGTTTGTTTATGGTGAGGCAGAATTTGCCTCTCAATAGCATCCCTCTGTTGCTCCTTTTTTTCTGATTTCTCATCAGATATTTTGAAGTAACTTATCCTGGATCCCCAGATCTTTTCTTCTCCTAGATAAGACATCCATTTCCTTTATTTGCATCCAAATTTAGTTAAAAACACATTAGATTTCAAGTCCAAGACCCTCTGTCCAAAAACCAGCTCAGGTGTTTACTACATGTGTAACCTCAAGATAGCCATTTCCCATTTAACCTACCTGGGTCTTAGTTTTCTCATCTGCAGAATGTAGAGGTTGGCAAAACGAAATGATTCCCCAATTTCACCTAGTTGAAAATGAGTCTGATCATATGACAGTCTGTAGTTTTCTCACCATTTGGGTTGCAAAAACACTGAAGTATATTAAAATCCCTCCCAAAATGTAATACCTAGAACTGAATATAATACTCTAAACCAGGGTTTCTTAACCTGGAGTTTATGAGTTCCCAAGGGATCCATGGATTGATTTCAGAAGGTCCTTAACTTGGAACTTTTAATATTTTATTAACTATATATAATTGGTATGATAGGCTTATTTTGTAATCTTGTGTATTTTATGCATTTAATAATTCTAAGGAAGGGTCTATAGGCTTTAGCAGACTACTAAAGGGGTCTAGCACTTTAAAAACATTTAAAAAATTTAGAACCTTTGCTCTAGTTTTTTGAGATTATCCCCGCCCTTGATTTTAATGTTATACTTTTGTTAATACAGCCTAAGTTCTCAATGAATGGTTGAAAATCATAGAACCATAGAATGCTTTAACTTGAAAAGATCTATAACTGGATCATCTAGTTCAAGGCATTCTATATAGAAATCTCAGCAATATCGCGGTCACGTAACCATCCTATCTATGTTTGAAGACTTAAAATAATGAACTCACTATTGCCCAAAGCTACTGCTTATTTACCAGACATCCCTTATTGTTAGAAAGCATTTTCTTATGTTGAGTTTAATCTACCTCCTGAGGACTTCTCCCTATTGGTCCTATTTCTGCTGTCTTGGACAAATCTCTTCCCTGGGCCCCAGAACAGCACTTCAGATCTTTGAAGGTAATAATTGTGTTATTCTCCCTCTCTCCTCCCCCATGCAGCCTTGTCCCTCAACATTTACACTACTCAACTCATCCATACAGGCCTGATGAATTCATTCTCATTGTAACAGGTGGGATTCTCCCTCTTCCATTATTTCCTGCATTCAAACAGATAAGGGAGAAGAACCAGTATTAAACTATGCCATTCTCCAGCCATGGAGTGGTCACTATGCTCCCATCATTTAAAAATGGAATGGACTGACTTGTGAGGGGTTGAAATGTTTAAGCAAAGGACAGGAACACTGTTTTTCAGGGATACTTTAGAAAAGATTTCTAATCAAGTATGGATTGAAATAGTTGCCTTCTGAGGTCCCTCCATCTCTAAAAGTCTAAGTTTCCTTGAATTTATCACACCTTAGAATGGGCCACCATTTCCTTTAACATATGGCCAGCTCTCCAGGACATTTTTAATAGGCCCATCAAAAATGTGAGGTTTACGTCTGGGGAACTTTATCCCAATCTACACACTGATTTTAAACTTGCCTTCTGGCCCCAGCCGGGTCCCACTTCCTCCAGGAAGCTTCTCTGCCTTGTTCAGTCCAGGCTGACCTCTTTCCTCTGATCTACTAGGTAATCTTGGTTGTGTCATGATGGTTTGAACTTAAACGTCCCATAATTTTGCTGTATGAAGCCCATGTCCCCAGTTATATTGGCTGTATATTAAGATTTAAAACTGGAAAGCACCTTCCAGATGACTTAGTTTAGCCTCTTTATCAAGTGGCAGAACCAGGCAGGCAGGCTAGCTAGCATTTATTATTCACCTGCTGTATACTAGGCACTGAACGAAGCATTGGAGATAGATAGAGAGAAGGGCCGAATGGCTGTCCTTGCTCTCAAGTTGCTTACAATCCAGTAGGAGAAACAATATGCAAATAACTATGAACAAACAAGACACTGACAGGATAAATGGGGGCTAGTCTCAGAGAGGAGTATTGTTGTTGTCCTTTGTACTCGAGGAGGACCAAAATGACATTGCGACGTCATGGTCAGTCTCAGAGAGAAGGTACTGGGATTAAGGAGGGCTAGGAAAGGCTTCTTGTAGAAGGTGGGATTTTGGCTGAGACTTGAAGGACGCCAGGACAGCCAGGAAGCAGAGATCAGGAGGGAGAGGGCTCTAGGCAATGGAGGACAGCCACTGAAAGTGGAAGGGCAAAGAGGCCAGTCTCGCTAGATTAAAGAGTGTCATGGTGAGAAGTATGGAATGAGATTAGAAATGTAGGGAGGGGCCGCAAACTAGCCAGAAGATGTTCTGTTTGTTCCTAGAAGTAACAGAGAGCCACTGGAGTGCACTGAATTGGGAGGTGACCAGTTTGACAGCCGCGTGGAGGATGGGATAGAACAGGGAGTGACTTGAAGTAGAAATATTGCCGAAGGTTATTGCAATAGTCCAGGCAAGAGAGAATGAGGACCTGCACCAGGATGGTGTGAGTGTCCTAGGAAGGAAAGAGGAATATAGGAGAGATGTTACAAAGGTAAAATCT
Source organism: Dromiciops gliroides (assembly GCF_019393635.1). Classification (NCBI taxonomy): domain Eukaryota; kingdom Metazoa; phylum Chordata; class Mammalia; order Microbiotheria; family Microbiotheriidae; genus Dromiciops; species Dromiciops gliroides. The sequence goes on from NC_057861.1 coordinate 82,306,338, forward strand.
ACAGAACTTGGCAACATGTTGGATATAAGCGGTGAGGGTGAGGACTTGATGATGGCGCCGAGGGTTAGAACCTGAGCAACTGGGAGGGTTAGAAAAGTTAGGAAGAAGGGAGGGTTTGGGCAGAAAGAGAAATAGTTCAGTACTGGACATGCATTCTGCAGGACAGCTAGTTTGAAATGTCCGCTAGGCAGCCGGGTATGCAAGACAAGGCATCAGAAGAGAGATTAGGGATGGATAAATTGACCTGAGTATCATCAGCAGAGAGATGATCCTTAAATCCATGAAGTCACTAAGAGAAATAGATTAGAGGGAGATGAGGAGAGGGACCAGGACAGGCCACCATTAACAGGGGGAGGGCATGACTTGGGGAAAGAGCCAGAAAAAGAGAGAAAAAAGGAGTGGACAAAGAGGAGACCCAGAAGAAAGCAGTGTCAGGAACACCTAGAGAGAAGAGAGTATGAAGGAGAAGAGGGTGATTGACAGAGTCAGAGACTGCAAAGGGGTCATAAGGCATATGAGCCCTGAGCAAAGGCCACTGGACTTGGTGATGATGTGGTACAGACAGTTTCAGTTGGAGGATGAAATCAGAAGCCAGACTGCAGAGAGTGAAGAAGAGAGTGAGAGGAAGGGAAGCGGAGCCACCCGTCATAGAGTAAGGAGTTTAGCCATAGAAGTGAGGAGCGATATGGGATGATGGACAGTGGGGACAGAGGGATCAAGTGCTGAGGCTGAGGAAGACGTGGGTATATTAGTTGGGATTAGGAAACAGCCAGCAGTTAGGGAGTAAAGAAAATTCAGTGAAAGAGTGAAGCTGGTGGAGGGGCAGTCTGCTGGAGAGGAGGCGGTGGGATGGGATCACTTGTGCACACGGAAGGCTTTGCTTTGGCCAGGAGAAGGCCCGTCTCTTTACGTGAGACAGGGGTGAAGGAAGGCGTCCGAGTTATATGAGTTTTGGAGTAGGGGAGGAAAATAAGAGCTGTTTGGGCAGGGCCTTTTCCCCCCAGTAAAATGTGGGTCAAGAACCAGGACCAGAACCCAGATCTCCTGATTCCCAGTGCAATATCCTTAGCATCATCATACTCATCAGCAGCACTTGCTATGTGTCAGACTTGCTTGAAGCCCTGTGTTCCACATCTGGGATTGATGGGGAAGCCCTGGAGGCAGAGAGGGAACGCCTGTGAGGTGGTTAGGATTAGAACAAAGGCACATGCAGGCAGACCTGAGAGGCTTCATTGAATTTGGATCCTGGCCCTGCTCACAGTCACAGCCGCTGTTCACCCAGATCTAGGGGGAAGGGAGTTGGTGTTGGCTGTTTGCACACCTGGAGAATCACCTTCCATAGATAATGCTGCTCCTATTAGTCTGGGAGCCCCTATTGACCTTGGCCTGGAAATTCAGTTGTAAATTTTCTCTTCTCTCTCTCTCTCTCTCTCTCTCTCTCTCTCTCTCTCTCTCTCTCTCTCTCTCTCTCTCTCTCTCTCTCCTTCCCTCTCCCTCTCTCTCTCTGTTCTGACTCCCTCCTACTCCCCCAATCTTTTTCTCTATCCCTTTTCCTCCCCTTCCCTTTCCTCTTTCCTCCTCTTATCTTTTTTCCCCTTTCCTCATACTCATTTCCCCTTTTCTAACTTCCTTTACCATTCCCTCTTTTCTCTATATATCTTTATCTCTTCCTTCCATCTTTGTGCCCCTCTGTCACCCTTTGTGTCTTTCTCAATTTCTATATTCTTCTCTCTGTTTCTCCTTGTCTCTCTGTGTTTCTCTTTATTTCCCTTTATCTTTATTTCTGTGCTCCTCTCTGTTCATGTGCTGTGTCTCCTTTCCCCTTCCTTTGTTTCTGTCTCCCTATGCTGATCTGCGTCTGCGTCTATATCACTTTCCAATCTCACTTCTATATCTCTGCCTCTCTTGGACATTCTGCCCCTTGCTCCCCAGGCATGCATCACAGCAAGAGACCAATAAAACCATCTGCTCCAGCGTCAGTACCGTCAAGCAGCTGTCAGAGCTCGTTCGGGGCTTGTCTCAGGTACGTGCCATGGTCAGGGTGTCATGTTGGGAGCCTGACCCCCCCAGCCATTGGCAAGGTGGGTCTGGGAGAGGGTGAGAGTAAGCTGTGGGTATTCCTGATGATTCTGAAGAAATGCCAACCTCATTCAGAGATGTTAGAATCCTACCAATCAAGGGGTGAGGGACCCGAAAAGGTACGCAGCCCAACTGTTACAGGAATCATTTCCATTAAGCCACCTGCCAAGATATCATTTGGCCTCTGCTTAAACAGTCAGGGATGGGGAGCTCACTCTTCCTAGAAAGCCCATTCAGTTTTAGGTCAACTCTGGTTATTAGAAAGTTTGCCTTTAAATTCAGTTGAAATATACCTCTTGTCCTTGTTCATTGAGACAGTCACACACTTTGTTATGGGTGCTCTCCTTCTATACATGCAGTCTGGAATCAAATTTTTAAAAAATTGGCAACCATATCACCATATAACAACCTCTTGAGTCTATGGCCAACTAAGACCCCTGGGAGTTTTTTCAAATGAGTGGCTATTTAGCTATGTTCCCCTCATTTTGTAAGGAAGTAAGGCAGCCATTATCCATGCTGAGAGATCTGACTCACTTTATTTTCAGGTATTTATTGTATTTGGCCTGAATTGTCAGGTGTCCGTCCATGGTCTTTTCTACCCTATTTATCTGGAAAGGAAAGTCACCATTATCATTGTTACTCCCTGATTCTGACATCAACACTATTGCCGTCTTCACAATGACCAGCAGGATCACCTTCCTCCTCATCACCATCACCATTATTACCATCACTGTCATCGTGATCAAATCACTGTAACATCAACATATACTCCCCTAACACCATTGTTGGGATCACCCTTATCAGTGGGATCGCACAGAGACATAACAGGAGGAGATGATGATTAACTCAGTAGCCTGTGGAGGGATAGAGGAATTCGATCAGAGATGGGGAAATCCTCCAGCAGTTGGATTAAGGACCTGAAATATAGGTGACAGCCACGCATGGGATCACAAAATTTCAGAGCCTTAAGAGGCCTCAGAAAAAAGCTACTGTTCCCCTGTTTTACAGAGGAGAAGATGGAGGCTCAAAAAAGTCATGCCTCTTGCTGTGGAGTTGCCTGTGTGGTTTAATTATGAATTGATGGGCTCTTACCCTGGTGTTCTGCTCTGTTGCAAACTGCCAGGGCACTGATATGGTGCCATGATAGCTTCATGCCTGAAGTTGGTGGTTAAGTGATAGCCTGGAGAACTTTGTGCACTTAACACAGAATTTATGGCCCATTATGAAATACAGCCCCATTTTGATGGCTTCCTACTGCTGTGGGCTAGTTGAGCACTTTGCACAGTTATAGTTAGGGGGAGAGAGAGAGAGACAGAGACAGAGAAATTAATCAGTTCATCAGTCAGCAAGCATTTATTAAGAGCCTACTATGTGCAGAGACCCAAAAGACAAAAAGAAAACAGCCCTTGCTTTCTAGGAAATTACTTCCTACCAGAGGAAAGGGGCATGCACACAGATAAAAAGGCAACATGTCATAGTTGTAAGAGCTATAGCCAGGTCTCAAATGATATACTGCATGGCAAAAACAGGTCACTTGGTTAAACAGAGTAGGTTCGCAACATGTAGAAGCAAATGACCTAGTAGCCTAGTGTTTGATAAACACAAAGACCTCATTTACTGGGTTAAAGACCCACTAATTGACAAAACCTGTCCAGTTTCTGGCAGAAATTGGGTTTAGAGCAACACCTGACACCATATGCCAAGGATAAGCTCTGAATAAATATGTGACCAAAATATAAAAGGTCACATCATAAACAAGTTGGAGAAACATAGGAAAAATCCATCAGATTATGGATAAAACAGAAATTTACTACCAAAAGTGGGATAGAGAGAATCACAGAAGATAAAATGGACCACTTTGATTACATGAAATTTGAAACATTTTTGCATAAGAAAATCCAATAAAACTAAGATTAAAAGGGAAAAGAACATAACTGGGGGAAAATCTTTGGTAAATTTCTCTCATAAAGGTCTCATTTCCAATATATAGGAGGAATGAAGTCAAATTTATAAAAATAAGAACTATTCCTCAATTGATAAGTGGTATATAAGGATATTTCTGTGTTGTTACATTCTCAAGAAAAGAAACCTAGGCTATCTGTAGTCATGTGAAAAAATGCTCCAAATCACTAATTAGAGAGATGCAAATTAAGAGCAGCCAGGTGGCACAGTGGATACAGTGCCAGGCCAGGAGTCAGGAAGACTCATCTTCCTGAGTTCATATCTGGCTGCAGACATTTACTAGCTATGTGATCCTGGGTAAGTCACTTAACCCTGTTAGCCTCAGTTTCCTTATCTGCAAAGTGAGCTGGAGAAGGAAATGGCAAATCATTCTAGTATCTTCACCAAGACAACCCCAAATGGGGTCACAAAGAGTCAGACATGACTGAAAATGACTGAATAGCAGTAAGAACAAATTAAAGCAATTCTGAGGTTCTGCCCCAAACCCATCAGATTGGCTAAATTGACAAAAAAGAAAAGGAAACATGTTGGAAGAGTTGTAGGAAAACAGGGACTTTGATGCCCTGCTTGGTGAACCTGCGAGTGGATACAACCATTCTGGAAAGAAATTTGAAACGATATACAAAAAGTTTCTATGCAACATATCCCCTTTGACCCAACTACACTGCTACTAGACTTATACCTAAAAGAGATAAAAAATAGGAAAAGATATTTTATATACAAAAATATTCTTGGTAGCTCTTTTAGTGATGGCAAAAAAACACCCTGGAAACTAAAGAGATGCCTAGGAACAAATTATGGGGTATAGATGTGATGGAGTGCTAACGTGATGTAAGAAATGAAGGAATAGATGGTTGCAAAGACGCATGGAAAGACTTGTATGATCCGGTGCTGAGTGAACCAGAAGAATAATTTACACTGTAACATCAGTATCATAGAAGTGACCCATGTTGAAGAATCATATAAACTGATGAAGAATGAAAATGAGGAGAACCAGAAAAACAATTTATAGACTATCAACAGTGCTGTAAGACAAGAAGCAACTTTGAAAGACTTTAGAACTTGGATCAATGCAATGACCATTTATGAATCCAGAGGACGAAGAGAATGATGAAATGAAGGATGAAACATGGTTTATGCCTCCTGACAGAGAAGGAATGGATTCAGGATGCAGAATTTTTACACACACACACACACACACACACAGAACATATATGCATATACATATATACATATGTGTACCCTGCACCCTGAATCAATATACGCATATGTATGTATATACACACATATACATATATACTCATGTATGTGTATGTATTATGGCTTCGTGTGCACATACATATACACACATGTATGTGTGTATATGCATTTGCATATACAAACACATGTGTTAGAAATTGTCATTTGCCACAAATATATTTTCTACAACTGCCCTCAGATTCCAGGGATGGTACAGTATGTTCCACCCACTTTTGTGGCAGATGAAACAGACATTTGGAGTTGTAAAATGTCTGTAGGAAGAGCAGGGCCTTCTAATATTGCAGGCTCACCTCAAAATAATCTAGTTCCTTCTATACTGGGTGAAGTGCTGAAAAAAAGTAAATCCAGTTTTACTAAACTTTTGCTAAACTTCTTTACTAAGAATCCTCCTACCCCCTCCACATGTTGGTGTCCCCTAAGACTCTGCCTCTGGCTGTCTGCTCTTCCATCCTTTTACTCTCTTATGGGGAGATCCCATCAACATTCAGACATTAACCCTCATTGTTGTTTAGTCATGCCTGACTCTTTGTGACCCCTTTTGAGGAAATTGAGGTAAACAGGGTTAAGCAACTTGACCAAGGTAACAGCTAGTAAGTATCTGAGGCTAGATTTGAACTTGGATCTTCCTGATTCTAGGCCCAGCCACCTAGCTGCTCAGACATTAATCCTAACCTTTTAAAAAACAATTTCTAAACTTTTTTGAGCCAACCTCTCTTCAGAAATTGAGACTCTCATTTCCCATCTCCTGCTGGGCATTTTTGCTTGGATGTCTTACATTCACCAAGAATTAAGTGTAATAAAAAATGGGATATGGTGGTGAGGGAGAGTGAAGTGTCAACAATGACTCTGAACCTCTAATCTGGGAGACTAAAAGAATGGGGAGATCCCTCAACAGAAACCCAGAATTCAGCAGGGGGAGGCTTTGAAGGAAGATGAGTTTATTTCAATTTGAGATACCTAAAGAACATCCAAGTGGAAATCCAAGCATGCACTTGGTTATTATGGACTTGGAGTTCAAGAGAGACATGAAAACTTGCCTTGTCTATTTGGGAAGCATCTGCATAGAGATAAATCTTGAACCAGTGGGAGTCGATGAGATTATCAAGAAAAGGAGTAGAAAAAGAAGAGAGAGAATCCAGGTAAAACCCTAGGGAGAATTTAGGAGTCTTACCTATCTTGTCTCCCATTTGGGTTCCCTAACCCCAAAACAGGATGGGAATTACATCTTAGGAATAGTGGAAGATTATGCCAACTAAAGGAACTAAAGAAGATGTGCGTTATAAATTACACGGTACATGGTACATGATACACGGTATACAATATATGGTACATGATATGTGGTACACAGTACATGCTACATGCTACACACTGCATGGTACACGATACATGGTATGCAATACATGGTACACAATACAGGTGCATGCTACACAATACACATACATGCTACAGAATACATGTTACATGATACACCACACATGGTGCATGCTACATGATATATGCTACACAATACACAGTACATGGTACACGATAGGTATATACCAATTGGAAGTCTCCCAACTGGGTTCCAAAACCCAAAAACAGGATATGGGAATCACATTTTGGGGATAGTGGAAGGTTTTAAGATTATGCCAACTAAAGGAACTAAAGAAGATGTGCGTTACACATTACATGGTAAATGATACATGGTACACGATACATGGTACAGGGTACATGGTACACGGTGCACGGTACATGCTACAGAATACACTGTACAATAATTTTCAAATTCTCTCTTCTGAATCTATTTTCCAGGTCAGCTGTTTTTCCCAGGAGATATTTCAAATTGTCCTCTATTTTTTTCTTCATTTGGATTTGCTTTATTGTGTTTTGATTTCTCATAAAGTTATTTGCTTCTATTTGCTCAATCCTAATTTTTAAGTAATGATTTTCTTCAGAGAGGTTTTATACATACCTCTTTTTCCATTTGGTCAATTTGGTTTTTCAAGCTGTTGACTTCATCACCCTCTTTCATTGCTTGCACTTCTCTTCTACTCTTTCTCATCTCTACTTTTCTCTCTACCTTTATCTTCAAAGTCCTTTTTGAGTGCTTCTATAGCCTGAGACCAATTCATATTTTTTTGGGAAGCTTTGGATGTAGGAACCTTGACGTTGCTATCCTCTTCTGAGGGTATACCTCGATCTTCCTTGTCACTAAAGAAACTTTCTATGGTCTTCATCTTTCTCTGTCTGCTCATCTTGACAGTCTTTTACTTGACTTTTAACTCCTTCTTAAAATGGGACACTACTTCCAGGATGTACTGTCCCAAAATTTAGGGGGTTTAAGGATTTAAGAAGGGGCAGGTTCTTCACTTCCCAGGCAGTGGTTGTTAGCTCAGATGAGCCTGCTTCCCTCCCTGACTTGGGCCACCACTACTCAAGCCTACTTCTTGGTTCCCAGCATGGGTGAAACACCCAAGTTCCACCTCAGTGCCAGCAGAGACCCCTGTAATCTTCCCCTGGCCAACCACTCAGCCTTCTCACCAGACCATGAGCTTAGTTCTAGATGATGTAAACAAAAAAAATTAATTATTAGCTAATCTAGTCTGAAAAAATTATATAATTGGACTTATAAAAATTATAACTTTAGAAAAATTGTAAGTTTAGAAAAATTATAATTGGGCCAAAAGTCCCTTCGTGGTCGCCATTCAAATGTAGAAATATTTTGACTGACTGGCCTAATTTGGGGGAACTAATCTCACTGGGGTATTTAATCTGGGACTGTTGACTGTTTGGTTATTTGACTGCTATTAACTTAATATGGGCCGTTTAAAAAGTTCCACCACACTGCTCCACTCCCAAAATTGATAAGCAAAAGATTAAGAAGCCTCTTCCATTTTAACAGCAGAGGGTTTGTTTATGAGATACAATTTAAAATTAAGAAAACAGGGAAAATAAAATGTACAACCTGACTGCTTTCCAGTGCGTCTCTGCCGCACCTGGAACTTTTTTTTTCCTCCTTGTGCATACCAACAGACCTTCTTCTAGCATTCCCCTCACTGAAAAGGCCCCCTGCTTTGTACTCTTTCTCTGGAGTCCTTCTCTTGTCCTAACCTTCCGGTCTCGCCTCTTCTTGCCCCTAGTCCTTCAGCGCTCCCTGCGTCTTTGCTCTTAGCTTTTTCTCTGACGCCCCCGAAAAGCCCCTTAGTGTCCTCACCTCTGTTGCCAACCTCCTGGCATCTCTAGCATCCCTTTCTCACTGACCTCTCTGCGTCTCTAGCCTTCTGGCGTTCTTCCTTGCTCTTAGCCTTTAATTCGTCTCATCAGCCCCTCTCTTTACACAGCCTCAGTCTCCTTAGCGTCCTTCTAGTAGCCCCCTTTCTGTCCATTCCTCTTAATCTTCTGGCCTCTCCCTTGCTCCTAGTCCTTCAGCATTCTCCCTTTATATATGTTCCTTCTCACCCCTCAAGTCTCGGGTTCTTTGTACCCCCCCACACACCAAGCTAATCCACCAACTGTACTAGGGCTGTGGCTGGGGGGGACACTCGAGCATTCCATGTGTACCACACCCAGGGCTCCAGGGGCCCGTGCCCCGTGCTGTGTGCCCAGGGACCTCTGCACGGGCTGCTCCAGAGGCCAGCCTGGACAAGCCCAGGATCTCTCGGATAGGTCCGCTCAGGGTGGAGGGAGCTGGGGCTTTTTCCCCCAAGCCGTCTGACCTGGTGTCTCAGCCCACGGGGCTTTTTGGCTCAGCTGAAGCGGAGGGGGAAGGGCACCAGCCCCTCACACAGAAAAAACCTTGAGGACCCAAGGCTTTCTAATCTCAGCCCAAAGGTAGGGTCCCCAAATCAAAATAAATTTCCACAATGACTGCAACTGATTCAGAGGCTCTGGGGGGCTCTTTCTCTGGCAAGGCCTGCCTGGGACTTGATCTGTATCAGTGTGACCTCTGGGTTGGGCTCCACTCCTTCCCCGGCACAGCAGCCCCCTCCTGCTGACATTCTAAGCCTTCTTTGGCTGGACAATAATCTCAGCCTATTCTTTTGTGGGTTCTGTTGCTCCAGGAATTGTCCTATGGCATTATTTGGAGGGTTGGTTTTATTTTTTTGTTGTTGGTTTTTTTTTGGGGGGGTCTTTAGAGAGATCATGTCATGAGTTCTGAGATCTTATTGCCTTTCCTCCACCATCTTGCCTCTATCCCATAGTATGTTATTAATAAATGTTTTTTGATGGATTGATGTAAGTATGTGATATGATATGATATAAGTAAAGTGAGTTTATAAGCAACAAGTTCTACAGGATTTCAGAGAAAGGAGACATCCTTAGAACTTCAATAGTGAGCAGGTTTAAAATATATAGAAAGAAAAATATATAGGTGACACAGTGGATAAAACACAAGCCCTGGATTCAGGAGGACCTGAGTTCAAATCTGGCCTCAGACACTTGACACTTACTAATATCTTTGTATCAGAGGGGCTGAAAAGTTTCATAAGCAATTTCAAACCTAAGGTGATAGCCCCAAGATGAAAAATAAATAAAGCAAAACTCAACCCAAGGGGGAAAATCCCGTAAGGTAATTAATTAACCATCAGGACTACATTTTATTGGGTACATTGGTTTGCATTTGCTGTAAAGTTGAGTTATAAAAAATCCTCCTCAAACCCCCATAAGGAGAGTAGCCAGCAGCATTCTGCAGAGCCCCAAGCTCTAGATGGGTGCTCTTGGGAAAGAGAATCGGACTTTTTTTTTTTTTTTAAGTAGCTTTCCTAATCAGCGTTAACTGGAGAACTGAATTGTATTCAGAGGTGGAATCCTGGTTTTTCCCCAAAACCTCCCCAGTCTCAGGTTATGCAAATTACACAAGTGGCAATTCTTGGGCAGAGAATCGATGACATTTCTAACTGCAGGAATAGACCCAAGTGCCTTCTGTCTCTCGCTCCTCCACTGTCCCCCCCCCTTCTCCTTCCTCTCTCCTCCTCTCCCTTTCCCTTTCTTCCTCTCCCTTCCTCTCCCCTCCCCTCCCCTCTCTTCATCAGAGCCTTGTCCTCTGAGCTCAGTCTTTTCTATATATACTTTCTTCCCTTGGTGGTCAGTACTATTCCCCAGGTTCCATCATTATCCCTATGCAAACAACTCACATTGTGGTGTAGGCAATGTACGGTCGTGCAGAGAGGCTTGGTCTGGAGTCAGGGGATGCCCCGCTCTGCTCCTTACCTCAGCCCTTGCAAATTCCTTAACCCATTTGGGTCTTAATTAATGAAGGCAACCTCTTACGTCCCTTCCAGCTCTGTAGTGATGATCCTGTACATAGCCAGCTGTAATCTTTCCCCTGAACTCCAGGCCTGTTTTGCCAATTGCTCCATCAATGTCTCCACCCAGATGTCCCATTGACACCCAAAGTTCAAGCAATGGACTTGAAGACAGAAAGACCTGAGTTCAAATTCAGCTTCAGACACTTCCTGGCTGTGTGACCCTGGGCAAGTCACTTAACCTCTGTTTGCCTCAGTTTCCTCAACTATAAAATAGGCATAATAACAGCTCCCACTCCCCAGGGTTCTTATAAAGATCAAAGGATAGAGTGTTTGTAACTACTTAGCAAAGTTTCTTGAACATAGTAGTGCTTAATAAAAAATGCTTGTTTCCTTCCTGCCCTTTAAATCACCCCAACTCCAGACATCTCAATTTTTATTGTAGGCATTAAGCAGAGTCTTTGCAGAATCATCCCTAGCCCCCGCCCCTCCATAACCAATGCTTCTACCCTCACATCATCTCCACAGCCCTGAGCTTTCTCTTCTCACATAGCCACCACCCTAGTTCAGCCCCTCATTGCCTCTCCACCCATTTTTTTTTTTCCTCGGGGCAATGAGGGTTAAGTGACTTGCTCAGGGCCACATGGCTAGTAAGTGTCAAGTGTCTGAGGTCAGATTTGAACTCAGGTCCTCCTCCTCCTCCGAGAAGAAGAAGAAGAAGAAGAAGAAGAAGAAGAAGAAGAAGAAGAAGAAGAAGAAGAAGAATTACGCAAATAATCTGGAATTTACAGCCTTTCGAAATCCTGCTTCAGCCCTAAACACATAGGGATATATGTGTGTATAAACATGCATATACATATGTATTGTATACACACATATAATATATCCACATATATTTGTATATAGCCAATGAGGAAATTTGTTTTGTTTTTTGTTTATATATACTTGTTAAAAGGAATTTGTTTTTCTTTCTTTTGTGCTCTCTCCTTTTTAAATGGATGAGAGATGGGAGAGAAAGTAGATTTGTTCATTTAAAAGAAGGATTATTTTCAAAGAAAGAAAGAACATTGACTGTGGAGTCAGTGGACCTGGGTTCAACTCCCAACTGATCCTTCCTCCCTCTTTGGCACAGTACAAATCCCTTGAACTCCCTGAACCTTAGTTTCCTTGTTTTTAAATGAGGAGGTTGCACTGCCTAGTTGGCCTCTGAGGTCCCTTCTAGCTCTAGAGCTATGATCCTTTACAAATTCAAATTTGAGTCAGGAGATATGACTAATACCTGTGAATACGGCCAGTCTCAGAACTGCATTTTGTGAGTGCGTCTTCTAGCATTAAACAATCCCATTCAGCCCATAGCACCTTTATTTTTGGAAATGATGGCCCAAGTTTAGTCCCTAGAGCCCCTCTCTAGTTCTCTAGGGTGGAATGAATTATGGTAGTGAGCAATGGCAGAACAGCGGCCCAGGGACGCCCGCTGACACCCATTGACCAGAAGAGTGCCCCTCATCCATTCTCTCCTCTTCTTGCAGCAAGAATGCCTTCAGCTAGACCGACTGAGGAATAAACTATTGGATGTTCTCCAGCGCTATGGAGCTGTCCAGAAGGTGAGGGCTCTGGGACCTCTGCCCCATTCCTCTACTGTGTGCCTTAGAGGGAGAAAAGTAATGTTAAAGATACCTTCCATTTAAAGGGCTTTAAGCATTACCAGTTATTTTGTTCACCACGACCCTGAAGAGTAGATAGTGTTTTGTTTTGTTTTGAGGAGGTTTTGATTTTTTTGTTTGTTTGTTTTTGCAGGACAATGAGGGTTAAGTGACTTGCCCAGGGTCACACAGCTAGTAAGTGTCAAGTGTCTGAGGCCGGATTTGAACTCAGGTGCTCCTGAATCCAGGGGTGGTGCTTTATCCACTGTGCCACCTAGCTGCCCTCTAGATAGTGGTTTTTTACTTATTTTACAGTTTAAAAAAAAAACCCTGAGGCTCAGAAAATTACTGGACTGCCCTCAGGAAAAGATTCTGTAGCCAGGAGCCCAAGGTGATTTGCTTTGAGTTATGCCACACATCTCCCTTTTCAGACTGTTTAAAGCTCATTCCCATTCTCTTAGATCATCCAGTCCTTACCACACTCCGGGGATTAGGGAGGACTTCTTTTAGAGTACAGGAAGCTGTGGTGCTGGAATTGGAGTCTGGAGACCTCAATTCACATCTCAGGTTCAGTACTTCCCAGTTCTGTGACCTTAGGCATTTCGTCCAAAGACTGGATGACCCTGGACAAATCACTTTGTTTCTCTGAACCTTAGTTTCCTTGCCTGTAAAATGAGGCTAATGATACTTGCACTTGCAATCTCGCAGCATTTTTTATTTTTATTTTTTCAGAATCATGAGTAATTGTATATAAACCATAAATATTAAATATTAATATTCCGTATTCTGAGGTCCCTTCGAGCTCTAACATTCTGGGCTCTAAAGTCTCTTTGGGCTCTAACATTCTAGGTGTCGGGTTTTAGGTTCTGAGATTCTTTTCAGCTTTAACATTCTATGGTCTAAGTTCCCATTCAGTTCTGACAGTCTGTATTCCAAAGTCCCTTTCCATTTTAACTTGCTAGGATCTATGTTTTGTCATCCCTGAGATCTGCTGACTAGGTTTTGTTGGCTTTTCAAATGCTTCTTAATCTTCCCAAAGGTCACTATCCCAAAACCCATCTGTATACCTATTATGCTTCCACTCCATCCGCTGTATGATCACAGAAGCCTAATAATAAGACCACAGGCTCACATTTTTATAATGTCCTAAGATTTGTAAAGTGCTTGATGAGGTAGGCAATACAAATATTATTATACCCATTATACTAATAAAGAAATCGGTGGCAGGAGGTTATCTTTTCTTTTTTCTTTTCTTGTCTTTCTTTTGGTTCTTGTTGTTGTTGTTACTGTAGTTCCCCACAAATTATCCCTTTTGATTTC